>NC_079165.1:3539219-3824219 GCF_947568905.1 Ostrea edulis
CCCTTTTTACTGGAAGCCGGAACCCCGAATCTCTCTAAGATCCGGGATTTGAATAAGTAAAGTCACATGCTGACTGCCCAGAGCATTTTTTCATTATTCATTCATTTATTGCACGTTTTCCAATATATTCATTTATTCCTTAAGTGATCATGGCTTTCAGCGTTATTTTTCGGCGTGAGGATCACTTTAGCCTTAGCAAGTTGTTAAGGAGGTACTCTACATCGTCATAATGACCGACTTCCTTTCGAAACATGGAGGAAAATATAAATATCAGCAATATCTGTCTATTAATTTAAAAAATAATCGTCTAACTGAGTAACTCAGTAGGTTAGCACATCGACTGCTGAACTGTAGATCACAGGTTGGAGTCCAGCAGGGAATTTAAATTTTTTTCAGATTGCTTTCTACTGAAACTGCATTTATTGACTAAATGAAGTAAATTTGAAAGTTTTCAATTTCATATCCTCAATGAACATACCTTCCACTTTTCATCCATATCAAATTTATAAGGGGTAGCATACCTCCTTAAGCAACAAATATCCAATCTTCAGCATGAAATAAATAAGTAAATGAGGATCAAAGCAATAATGGATTGGCAACCAGATTCCATCAAACATATTGATGCTTCAACGCACACAGGGTAGTGGACAGTTAAGAACACAAAAGAAATGTATGGTTCTGAACTCTAATTAGAACATTGTTGTGATGAATTCAAAGTATAAAATATGTTCACAAATTATTATGGACAGCTATTTGACTGTGTCACTGCACTAAGAAATTCAATCTACTTCAATGCAAGCTAGCTTAATCAGACCATTTCAAATAGCTTAATAAAGATAAATAGCAGTCTTCGACATTAACCAATGGCCCGATAAATTGGGATCAGACTTCTAAAAGTATTTAACCCAGGAGTCCAGAGGGCCTGTAAATGTTTTCTTATATACGTTCTGTATATATTACAAATAAGCCTTTTCTGAAGTATAGGGAGTCCAGGAAATTCCAAACCTCCCAAGCAAATTTCGCTATCACAACCATCACATCCAAATTAAAAAAAAAACGGTCATACGAAGAGAAAAGAGAACAAAAATCCATTCTGGAGAAAACAAAATGTTTTGTATGTGGTGTATACAAAACAAAGTAGAACATGAGCTGCTGATGCATCTCCGAGATTAATGTGTTGAAAAATAAAATAAGATTATCCTTTTATGATCATCTTGATATGTAATTTTTCCTACAGTAGAACATCCATGTATCAGAATCAGCATGAAGCACATTGCAAATGACAAGTGGTCAAATTAGAAAAAACATTCTGGGCCTGTAAAATATTGTTTGAGCTTGCAAAATTATTAAACTGCAAAGCACGAAGGGTCTGTGCTTCACAAAGTTTTTCGTGAAGACTGAGTAACTTGATGAGGCTATATATAGGCTACCTAAATATAGGTACTGTATTGTGCTGGACCTCACCTGTTGATTGTCAATTTAAGATTTCAACAATGAATTCAACGCTGCACTTCTAAAGGAAGACATCCACTTAATTAAGGAATATGTTTGTATGTTTCAAATAAAGTGTACAGTTAGTGCGATTCAATAAACAATAGGTATATCCACACCTTCAGGGGGTTTTCAACTCGAAGCAGGTCCGAGTCGCGTCGTCAGAGGCTTATTTTTATTTATAATAAAAAATCTTAAACATTATAAATGGGGTAGCTAGTCATCGGTATCCTTTCAGCTGTGCCTATGTAAATTAATATCTATACCAACTACCCAATATACTACCCATAACAATAACTAAATGTAAATGTAGACATTCAAGGATTACGCCGGTGTGGTTGTGTTTAGTCAGGGCCGACTGAACCAGTTAACGTTAGTGCATGATTAATTTACAAACCTGTTTTCATCAACACCTTAGAAAAAGCACTTCTATACCACATCAGTGAATTTTCTTCCTTCAAACATCATATTTATATGGAATTTTAACTTCTTTTCAAAGTATAATCTGTTTTCACTTTGTTGACAAAAACCACCTAACACGCGGGAAATATGGACTTCCTCTGTTAAAATAATCCGAAAATTATCTTTCGGATAAAAACGCATTTAATTTCGCACTAAATAGAACATTCTGAAAGTAAACAAATTAAAATAAATGATGGTCAGGCATTTCTAATATACGGTACATCATGAGGCCCATAAGATATTTTAAAAATGCATTTACTGAAAACCAGTAATTTGTTCAAAGTGTATTTAATTTTAAAAATTGTTTTGACCTACCTTCGTCTTTGAAAAGTGTACCTCCATCCAGAAAACAAACAACACACCCCCACCAAACAATATTGATGAACGCAAAATTAGGTCTTTGAAATATGAAAACTTGAAATGTTACTTGTTTAATGCGTATTTGATGTCGGTAATCTGTAAAACAGATCGATCGCCGATCGACAGAACAGACGATCCATGCAGAAAATAACAAAAATAAAGTATGCAAGTATTCTTAACTGCTTAAAGAAACGAGGGAATTCGGGTATTTTATTAATAACTATAAAATTACCTAGAATTAAACAAGATGTTGCTTTTGCATTATTGTTCGTGTAGTACTTAACCACCCCCCCCCCCCAACCCTCCCACCCCCACCCCCCAATAGTAAAACGAAGTACCTGTCCGAACACGTAAACGAATAAACTTTATTTTTGAGAGGTACTTTAGAAAAGGTTTTTAAATATAAGAATAAATTATTTCGTCCGGATCGTGATTCACTTATTTTTACTTTGACCTTTGAGCTCATTTAGTTGAAAATTTTAAATGAATTTTTCTGATCTAAACCAGGATTTGTCCATCTTTTCTCATTGCCATCTTCTTTTCAATAATCACTTCATGCCTTTTCATATGACCCGCATTATCAAAATATGATCATATTCCAAATTCATTACTAGGAATTCACTTTATCAATGTCACAGACATTATATGTATAGCAAGCAGATCTATAGTTCTAACACTGGTACTAAAACAAAACATATTTATTTCCAATCAAGGGCCCTCGAGGGACAGATGTCTATTCATACTACAATATGTGTATGAATATTTCTTCATTACGAAAGCCTAGAAGGGTCAAATTAGAATATATATATAAAAAAAATTAAGTCGTAATTACGACTTAATTAAGTCGTAATAACGAGATAATAAGTCGTAATTACGACATAATTAAGTCGTAATTACGACATAATTAAGTCGTTATTACGAGATAATAAGTCGTAATAACGAGATAGTAAGTCGTAATAACGAGATAATAAGTCGTAATAACGAGATAATAAGTCGTTATAACGAGATAATAAGTCGTAATTACGACATAATTAAGTCGTTATTACGAGATAATAAGTCGTAATAACGAGATAATAAGTCGTTATAACGAGGTAATAAGTCGTAATTACGACATAATTAAGTCGTTATTACGAGATAATAAGTCGTAATAACGAGATAATAAGTCGTTATTACGAGATAATAAGTCGTTATAACGAGATAATAAGTCGTTATTACGAGATAATTTTATTAAGTCGTTATTACGAGAAAATAAGTCGTAATAACGAGATAATAAGTCGTAATTACGACTTATTATCTCGTTATTACGACTTATTATCTCGTTATAACGACTTATTATCTCGTTATTACGACTTATTATCTCGTAATAACGACTTATTATCTCGTTATTACGACTTATTATCTCGTAATAACGACTTAATTATCTTGTTATTACGACTTATTATCTCGTTATTACGACTTATTATCTCGTTATTACGACTTATTATCTCGTTATAACGACTTAGTATCTCGTTATTACGACTTATTATCTCGTTATTACGACTTAATTTTTTTTTCTTTTATCCTGATTTGACCCTTCTAGGCTTTCGTACTTCATCATAAAATCCAGGACATTTTTTTCTATAGCATCACACCAAAAAGGTTTTCTTTCATTAATATTTTTTTTTACATTTAATTCTTTAAAAATTGAATCTCGTCTCCTAAATGAACCGGAGTTGCAACGAACATTACAAATTCGGTCATTCCTGATGATATTAGAATATCTACCAACTTCAATCATTAATTTTTGAGCATATATCCGCAATTTACAAACAGATCTAAAATAAAAATTTTCAAACTTTTAATGAAGATAAATTAGGAGTGGATCAAGCTTGCAGTTGTGGGTTACACCAACACTATTTCTGTACATTGTTCTTCGCAGTAGGGATTCACCACCAACAACAACAAAACAAGAAGAAGAAAATCAAAGGGCGTGCGAACCAACATGGCATCTTTTCAGCCAAGGGAGGTGGAGGGGGGATTGGGGTTGCAGACTTTCAATTCATCACTTTTTGTTTAAACAAAATCCACCATAGCGAAAAGAATAGCAGCCACCGTGCATACCTCCTGAAAGTCTGCCAC
The DNA here is from genome assembly GCF_947568905.1 of Ostrea edulis. Taxonomy (NCBI): domain Eukaryota; kingdom Metazoa; phylum Mollusca; class Bivalvia; order Ostreida; family Ostreidae; genus Ostrea; species Ostrea edulis. The sequence goes on from NC_079165.1 coordinate 3,543,651, forward strand.
TGCCAGATTTCGCTAATTTAGTCTGCCATTGCCGGCCTCCGCTAATTTAGTCTGCCACTGCCGGCCTCCGCTAATTTAGTCTGCCATTGCCGGACTCAATTCATTTAGTCTGCCACTACCGGACTCAGTTAATTTAGTCTGTCACTGCCGGACTCAGATAGTTTAGTTGGTCACTGTCGGACTCAGCCAATCTAGTCTGTCACTACCAGACTCAGTTAATTTAGTCTGCCACTGCCGGACTCAGTTAATTTAGTCTGCCACTACCGGACTCAGTTAATTTAGTCTGTCACTGCCGGACTCAGTTAATTTAGTCTGTCATTGCCGGACTCAACCAATTTAGTCTGCCACTACCGGACTCAGTTAATTTAGTCTGTCACTGCCGGACTCAGATAGTTTAGTTTGTCACTACCGGACTCAGCTAATTTAGTTTGGCATGCACTGCCGGACTCAGTTAATTTCGCCTGTCACTACCGGACTCAGTTAATTTAGTCTGCCACTGCCGGACTCCGCTAATTTAGTCTGCTACTGCCGGACTCCGCTAATTTAGTCTGTCACTGCCGGACTCCGATAATTTAGTCTCCGGACTCCGCTAATTTAGTCTGTCACTGCCGGACTCAATTAATTTAGTCTGCCACTGCCGGACTTAGTTAATTTAGTCTGTCACTACCGGACTCAGTTAATTTAGTCTGTCACTACCGGACCCAGTTAATTTAGTCTGTCACTGCCGGACTCAGCCAATCTAGTTTGTCACTACCAGACTCAGCTAATTTAGTTTGTCATGCACTGCCGGACTCAGTTAATTTAGTCTGTCACTGCCGGACTCAGCTAATTTAGTTTGTCACTATGGGACTCAGCTAATTTAGTCTGCCACTACCGGACTCAGCTAATTTAGTTTGTCATGCACTGCCGGACTTATTTAATGGTTTTACAACAGTTTTTCAAATTTTTCTGGACAGAGTTAGACCATTTTGTAACTAGATAATTAAATTATACATATGAAAAGGAAAAACAATCTAGTACTCAAAAACAGGGGTTATCACTTGTTTACCAAAACAATTTTATTTTTAAACTGGAGACAAATAACTTTATTAAATATATACTGTCTACAAAATAGGATCAGGATGTATAGCAAATCGAATAAAACATATTCTACCAAAATTGATAAATGGGGATGAAACAGGATTTGTACCAGGCAGAAATATTGCAGAAAATACTAGATTGATTTATGATATAATGAAGTAAAAACATTCCAGGTCTAATTCTACTCATAGACTTTGAAAAAGCATTTGATACTTGTGATCTTGGGATTATTTAATTTGTGTTATGAAACTATTCAATTTTGGTGAATCTATCATCAACTGGATTAAAAAATTTCTTAACGATATCACAGCAACAATAAATCAGGGTGGAAATCTATCTAGATGGTTCAAAAAATGGACGCGGCTGTAGACAAGGGGACCCTATCTCTCCCCATTTGTTTCTACTGTGTGCAGAAATATTAGCAATAAAGTTATGGGGTAATAATAAAATCAATGGTATAAGAATTGGAAATATAATGCATCTCATCTCGAAGTTTGCAGATGATGCTTCTCTTTTCTTAGACGGCACTAAAAACTCACTTGAAATTGCTTTGAATGAACTAAAAGACTTTAGAGAAATGTCAGGACTATCGGTTACTTACTCTAAAAGCCAAGTAATATGGATTGGAAGTAAAAGGAATGCAGTAGAAAAATCAGCGGGTGGTACACAATTAGTATGGAATGAATCAAAATTTAAAGTATTAAGAATTGAGTTTGACACTAATTTAAGTCAAATGGTGAAGATAAATTATGACCCAAAAATGCATCTATTAAGAATATATTAAAACAATGGAAGAGAAGAAATCTGACTCCAATTGGTCGCATAACTGTTATAAAATCTCAAGCAATCTCAAAAATTGTACATTTGTATTTCCTTACCGAATCCATCAAAAAATACCATTGACCAGTTAAACTGCCTGGTTTTTTTTCCAATTCCTGTGAGAAAAGTCCTGTTCATACAGTTAAAAAGTCTAGATAGTTACTTCAGGAGTATGAAAAGGGTGGTTTAAACACGGCAAATATAGAAAATTTTATCGCAAGTATGAAAATATCTTGGGTTAAGAAATTGCTGCAGAGTTCAGCAAAATGGCAATTTGTCATATGCGAAGATATCATTATTAGTCAGGTCATTAGATATGGCCCAACATATGCATTAAAACATATTGAAAAATCAAAAATAAAGTTTGGCAAGATGTTTTTAATTCTTGGGGAAAAAAATGGAGAATTGTTTTGAAAATGAATTGTTACTGGATGAGGAAGGGAATGTGATGACTTGTGCTAAATTCAAAACAATATATATTATTAAAACTAATTTTTTGGAGTAACACAAGCAGTAAAGAAAATGATGAGAGATTTTAATATTGATCATCTAATTAAAGAACAAGAACTAACTATTCCCTTACACATTTTACCGTTAATAGATAATAAAACCAACAATAGAAAAATTTAATTCTAGCAAAGAAAAACCAACTGGACAAAAAAAACGAAATAAACAATTTGAAATATCAAGTGAAGAATGGAGAGGAATTCATACGGATGTTTTTATGAACACAAAAGATAGTAAATTACAATGGCTACAATATCGAGTAAATCATAGAATTTTAACTACAAACACTTTTTTGAAAATGATTGGGAAATCAGACAACGGTTTACATTGTATTTACTTTTTGTTTAGAGGAGAGAGAATCATTGGAACACATTACGTATGATTGTGAAAAAGTCAGTATTTTTTAAAAAGAAATGTGCAATGTTGGTTTACTGAAACCTTTTCATTTAATATTATAACTGATAAGAAAACTTTTATTCTTGGATGTTCAAAAATTAAAGTGGTAAACTTTGTAAATTACCATTTGAAACATTATATATATTTACCAAATGTACAGGAAATTGTCTGTTATTGGGTAAATTTAAAGCCACCTGGACTAATGTATACAGAGTAAAAAAAAACAAATTGCAAGGAAAATTAATTGTACAGATCAGTTTGAAATTAAGAAATGGAAATTATTTGAAACATTAGCTCAAGTATAACGTAAACTATGTTAGAACAAAAATATCCTAAACTGCTTCTTTTTTAATATCATATACATTTGTTATAATTTTTCTTTTTCTTCTTAAGAATGTATATTCAATCAATAGTTTGTTCAAAGTAGTATTTTTTTTCATAACAACCTTGGTATTACAACATACATCCCATTGTTAATTATTATAGTATGATATTCATGAACTCAGCCAAAGTACATTGTCAATTTTTTTTTTATACTTTCTTTACTTCTAGCCTTTGTTTAGTATGAATGCCTGTCCTTGTGAATGTGTGAGTGAAAGAGTTGGAATTCTTAAAACCCTGAACCCCCTGGCCAGGTTGGGTTGTAAGGGTTGTGTAAAAGCCTGACTATATAACTATATACTTGAATAAATATTGATAAAACTAAAAAAAAATTGATCCGCTCAATCACGTTCGCTTCTCTGAGGTAGTTGTCTCGGGTACCGGGGGTCTGGTACCTTAACATATTACTGCTACTATAGACAATTAACAGGCTGGCATACCTTAAAATATTACTGCTACTAGACTATTAACAGGCTGATATACCTTAACATACTACCAGACTGTTAACAGGCATTGTCCCTCGGTGCTCCCCGTAACCAGGCCAACAAAACATGCTTTCTTGACCATTTTTATTCATATAGTACAATTATTTTCATTTATATATAATTATTCTAACCTACCTGCTTTAAACATGACACATTTAGAAAATTAGATCCTATATATACAGTTTTATGCTTGCAAACTGTACGTACTAATCTCTTAAATTGATATTAATTATAATACAATATTATAGACGTGTACAGCAATTTGGTTATTCTTATTGTATATATCTCATTGTGTTGATTTAAATTTTGTCTCAGGTCAGTATTACCTATGTAACACTATGTTAAATGTGTGCAGTGCAGCAATGGGAACTCTGACAGTAGTAGTGTATCTTCTAATAACAGTAATTATTACCCTACGATGACAATCCTAGTGACATAAACACTCTTTCAAGCATAGTAATTTCTACTCAAGACGTTAAAGATGTCTTGGAAACACTCGATACAAACAAGGCCACTGGGCCGGATTGCATCAATCCTACTTTACTTAAACAAGCATCATAAGTTTTATAATTCATCGCTTCATAGGTCTAAAGTTCCAGACCAATGGAAAATAGCAAATGTTATCCCTGTATTTAAAAAAGGCAATAGTAGTATCGTCAGTAATTACAGGTCAATATCTCTATTAAGCATTCTTGGTAAATGCATGGAAAAGTGTGTCTTTAAATATTTATACAATTTTATTCATACCAATGCTATTCTTACGTTACATCAATCTGGCTTTAGGCCTAACGACTCTACAGTCAATCAATTATTAAGTATTACTAGTGACTTCTATAAGGCACTCGATCAGGGAAAAGAAGTTAGAGTTATATTTTTCGATATAAGTAAAGCCTTTGACAAAGTATGGCATAAGGGGTTATTATATAAGCTTGAAAAAATTGGAATTCGTGGTGAATTACTCGCTTGGTTTAGAAGTTACCTATATGATAGAAAACAGTACGTCGTTATTAATGGTAGTAAATCAGACATAGGATACATTAGGTCTGGGGTGCCCCAAGGGAGTATACTTGGTCCTCTACATTTTCTTATTTATATAAATGACTTGGTCATAGATATTGCATGTGTGGTCAAACTGTTTAATTGCTGATGATACATCACTTTATATTGTTGTCGATAATGCAGACACTTCAGCATCTTTGCTTAATGAAGAGCTCGAAAAAATCAACAAATGGTCAAAACAATGGCTTGTATCTTTAAACCCCACTAAAACAAAATGTCTAACTATATCTAATAAGGTCAAGAAACCTTTCCATTCTTCATTGATATTTAACGATGTTCATCTAAAAGAAGTCGAATCTCATAAACATTTAGGGGTCATTTTCAGTAGTAATTTATCTTGGCAAGTCCATATAGACGAAATAGTGAAAAAAGCCTATTCACGCCTGAGATATTGCAAAGGGTCAAGTTTATCTTAGATAGAAAAACACTGCAAAAAATATATTTTTCATTTGTAAGACCCGTCCTAGAATATGCTGAATTTATTTGGGACAATATACCAGAATATTTAGTTAATAACATTGAAAACATACAGTTAGAAGCAGCCAGAATAGTTACGGGAGGTAATAGACTAGCATCCAGGCATCTTCTATATAAGGAAACGGGATGGGACCCATTGTCAAAGCGTAGAGAAAATCATCAACTTATTCAACTCCACAAGATATACTCTCAATTATCTAAACAATATAATTCAGTCTCTGAGAAATCAAGGTCACAACTACAACACAAGAGCAACTAATTCACTGCAAGAAATCAACTCTAGAACCAAGCTATACTTTAATTCATTTTTTCCATCTACAATAAGAAAATGGAGTGCACTTTCTCGAAATGTCCAATTAAATCCATCTCTATCTAGTTTTAAGAAATATCTTAATATAAGTGTCATTGATATTCCAAATTATTTTTATTTAGGAACAAGAATCGGACAAACTCTTCATGCAAAATTGAGATTAGAATGCAGTGCTCTTAATCTTCATATGTTTCAAAGAAAATTATACAATTCACCCCTTTGCATTTGTGGAGAAGTAGAAAGTATTGATCATTTTCTTTTACGCTGTAATATGTACTCAAGAGTTAGGACCAATACAATTCTGACACTGCCATATCCACTTAATGTAGAATTATTGTTATACGGTAATGAAAATTTTTCTGAAAGTGGGAACAACAGCATTTTTTATTTAGCCCAGAAATTTCTTGTTGAAAGTAAAAGGTTCTGAGCCTATACCTCTGAAAGCTGTTCTACTACATCTACAAATAATACTGTCATATTGTATATAAAATATACTCATGTGCACCAAGGTTGTAATAAGTGGAAAACCTGTGTTTATTACTTATTGTTTATATGGCACAACTCTACAGTTTATTATTTCAACTTTGTCTATAGTTTATATGCATTTGATTTGTATCGAAACTTATCATACATATAAACGTGTGTTATTTTTTCTCTCAATTCCAGCTTTTCTCTCTTATTCCTATTTCTTTTTGCATGTATTGTAATAATTAGTATACGACTTATTTTACTTCGAATTTTCATTCACCTCTTACTTGTAAGATATTTAGAGCGAGATTAATATAAGCCGTTTGGCTTGCTTCTCAATCTATTTCATGTATAAGACACTGTTTGTAAACATTATCGAATTATTTACGAATAAATATTGCTTAAACTAACAGTAATTACTATTCTATTGTTTATAAACTGTATATCCCCCCCCCCTGAAACCATTAACTGGTGAAATAAACATATACTACGTTTTGTAGTGACCGTCCACATACCTGTAGATCACAAGCACCTGAAGTATGGACACTACACCCCCTCCTCGATTTTGTTTTTGTTTTTTTGCGGCGACATTTTCTCGGAAATGTGTGGATTCCCTTGGGCAATCTCTAAAGCTTACAAAATACGTGAAACGATTACACAAATCGAAGTTGGAATGGGATAGACAGCGAATACACACATTTTTGGAGGAATTATCGCAGCTATAAAAAAAACCCACACACACAGAAGGGGAGGGGGGGGGGGGGGGTACTAGTGTCCATACTTCAGGTCCCTGTGATGTAGATTGCGAATGACATTGTGATGAACACAAAATACACATATCATGACACCCAACCCCACCATGCATTTTATTTGTCATTCAAGTATAAGACTTCTTATCGGTCAGATTAAATAATTTCATAAGTCTTATATGATATGTTATATGGAAGTTCTATGTAGGCTAGTCAAAACCAATGTATATATTTAAAATTGATTGTGATGTTTATTAGCATGATAGTTTTTCTCTAACACCATATGATCTTTGACCAAAAAAAAATCTATAAACATTTATGCACAATAATGTAGGAATATTAGACCTCTATCAAAAATCAGAATATTTTTTAGTTATTTGGAACCGCCTCTATTTATTCTCAATTTTGACCAATCAGAAGACGTAATACAATTTCTTCTTCAGTGAGAAAATGAATTCATTTCCGGTTTCCTAAAGAAGCTAGATTATTCAGATATTTTTAATAGAAGCAACGGAGGAAGCCGGTGATTACCAAAATATGTAACGCGTTGTACATAGTTGAACTTACAATCTTTTGCAGGGAAACCTGAAGAAGTTTTGTCAGCTGTGCTTCGCGCTACAGGTGCTTTGTCACTTCGTGATCAGCTGTTAAGGCGCTGGCCCGGTCTTTGACAATTAGGAATTTTAGAACCAGATGATTTTTGCGTTTTGAAAGTCGAACGCATGCCCATTTTAATTGACAATGAAATGAAATCGGTAAATTTAACCTTTAATTCTTAAAAATGGGAAATAAACACTCATGTTGTGTTTATACAAGTCCGTCCAAAACCAACAGAAAACCACAAGATGTTTATGGTTACGAGGAAACAGGGATAGACATCCATTTAACCCCAAACAACAGAAGCGCTACCTCTCTTCCAGGAGTCCCGCACATCAGTGACAGGGAAAACTATCCTGAAGGTATTTATATCGAGTACCTTTAACTTGCATATACCTTAGATAGGTCAGTTTGATTACATTTCAACTTTCATGCTTTACTAGGGAACATAAACTCAAACTGATTCTTCCAGCTGGGAAAGCTGAAATGTAAAATCCCATCATCACTGACTTCTGCTTTTATTAATTAGGAGATAAACCTTCAGGGCTTTTTGACCTGCAATAATGACTGATCAGGGTATGATGGGAAGGTCAAGAGCATCAACAGAGATGTTACCATTGCACTACTTGATTTTGGGCATTCTTACGATGTAATGCATGAAGATAAACAACACACAAAAGACAGATTTTTGCAATTGAAAAGATCACAATGATCAATTGATTAGGATTAAATGTTGCTACTCATTTCATATTTTATGGGGAATTTTTGAGAATGCAGTCATGAGCTCCAGGGGAGAGGGGTGGGGAGGGATACATCTTTGGATTATATCTCAAAACAGGCATATCAAATGATTTTATTATAGGTCTATATTGTAAGACTTTGATGACTTGGAATGTGTAAAATACAAATGAAGATATCTATTTAAAACTAAAATATCTATTTATGCTTTCACAGTAAATAAATGACCTTATTATAGAATTTCTCTATCAGACTATGTCTGATTATAATCGATAATTAGTTACAGTAAACCAATCATTGATTATGAAATTCTCACCGATTCCCATCACTAATATTATAATATGGAGAGAATGTATCTGATGAAATATTTAGCAGAGTGAGAACCGAATGCAAACATGCCTGTTCTCATTTTCACCATTTATAACATTGTTGAACTGCTATGGAGAGATTTAATGATGTTGAATTTAATTTAGTTCATATAATAACAGATATCTTATTTAATATGAATATATTTCTGTACTATGATGCAAGATAGTTCAAATGTTTCAATTTCATCTTCTTAAAAGCAATCCATCAATGTTTAACTTTGACTATGAAGTTTGATATGCACAACCTGTCATTAATAGATATGTTTCCACATCAGACGTGCTGTAACCTGTCATCAAATGTTGTGAAATTATATTTTTGTTGGAAAAATGATTTAACTAGTATAGATTTGGTTCATTGAAACGTATGAAATGCACATTTAATTAAGGTGGACTAAGGGTAATGAGGTACATGTATGAACAAGTACTGGAAAATTGAGGTCCCACAAAATCTATTGATTGAGATGTGTGTAGCCATGGTAATGGGTGTAAAACTTTAGTAGTTACAAAGTTCTCAATGGTATTGGTCACTCATTGAACTCACCGTCCTGTGCTCACATACAAAGGTGGCTAATCAAAGACAGTGTGCTTACTATTATAGATAGTGCGAACCACTGGGTGACAATGTTAATGTTTTTGTGAAAGTAATATATCTCATTCTTCATTGTGCACTAACACAATTTGGTTAGTGATTATCAATTTGCAGGATATATTTCAATGCAAGAAAGGTTCAATGTAAATTTCTGATTAAAATTTTTCAGATGTTAAGGAGGATCCCACTTCTGATCCCAGTTTACGGCCATTGTTCCCATCCAGATCCCAAAGTGAAATCAGCAAGAGTAAGTATGCGTAGATTTATCCTCCCTTTTGTGATCCCAGTCTACAGCTGCTACTCCCACCCAGATCCCAAGTAAGTGGACATTAATCTGTCTTTCCACCACTTCTGATCCCGATCCACAGCTGCTGTTCCCATCCAGATCCCAAGTAAGTGGACATTAATCTGTCCTTCCACCACCTCTGATCCCAATCCACAGCTGCTGTTCCAGATCCCAAAGTGAAATCAGCAAGAGTATATAGATCTTCAGAAATCCCCAAACCAGACTACATACAGTCGAAGTTTGGTATCTCGAACACCAATATCTTGAATACCCTAGATAGTGAAAGTGATTCAGAAGTCCCAACTACTTATTCTTCAAGTATTTTACCCTTGATTGAATCCTTGGATATCTCAAAGTTTTTTCTCGGTCCCATAGAGTTTGAGATAACGAAGTTTGACTGTACAATGTTAGTTATTAAGCTAACGCTACTACCCCAAGTCCTATATGAATGGTTTTACTCCAACATTATATTCGATGGTTTCTAAGTTTTATTTTCTCTTGTGAATTTTTTGCTTAAAGATTCATTTTTCTAAAAAGCAGTAAGGACATAAAAGCCTCTCATTTTTACAGAAGCTGAAAAATCAATTGAAATGTGTTAAACCTGGCACTCTAGAAGAATAGAAATTAGACTGGAAAGTTTTAGATTAGAAGTTTTAAAGATTTCAGATAGTCTTCTTAAAACACTTTTGTAAATTTACTCGAGGATCATTTTAAAACTTTCCAAACAAAAAACTTGACCTTGAGATCATGAGATTGTTAACACAATTCTATTCATGTAGACCAAAATTTCTTTTGAACACCACACAATCAATTGTGAAGGTTGAATCTCAGTTTTGCCTCAGGAAGACAGAAAATAAAATTTTGTTGCTTATGATATAGCCTTTATTTTATAATTGATGGGCGTTTTTCTTTCCTTTTTTATCCAAAGGTAACTAAATTGTTTTCTTTTTGTTTTAGATGTTAGGCACAGATCTAGATCAAAAAGTATGGTATCATAAGAAAATTTCCAGCATTTACTAATGTTTTCAGTATTTAACTTTGTTTGCTGCATGTGTTATTAACCATTTCTGTATTTTTGTGTGCCTTTCTCAAGATGGGACATACTATGGTATAGTGATGTCTGTCGGTCTGTCTGTGAAGTAATTTCCTTCATTATTCTCTAAGTTGGATGAAAATATTTTTGTTGATGATAGCAGTAAGCATATTGGTTTATGATTAAATTGACAAATTTTGTTCACATTTTATATTTATAATTGAGAAGTAACAGAGTTATGGCCATTGAACATTGGGTACCTGTAAAATGCAAAACGAAATCAAAACGAAGTCTGTCGAAACGAAATCTGCTGAAACGAAACCTACCGAAAAGAAATTAAATCTGCCAAAACGAAACCTAACGAAACAGATAGTAGAACCGAACTCTAATCATGATAATAAAAAAAAATGATATCTCAGGTACCACATATAAATGACATTTTCTTCCCTGTTGATGTGGTCTTTTGGGTTGACTGATACATTTTTAAGTGGTCCATTGATTAGCATCAAACATTGTTTGAAGAAGCTGGTGTCTGAGAAAGTTCAAAGCAGAAAGATGTTTAACCTCTTATTTCCTCTCTAAATCCTGAGGTGTGAGTATTTTCAATAATGGAAAAAATTATGCAATTCGGCAAGATGTATATATATGTAAAACTTATACGGTACCAACTTTGATGCACTAGATGCGCATTTCAACAAATAATGTCTCTTCAGTGATGTATTGAAAATCCGAAATAACAATAAACTTGTAAGAACTAAAAAGAAAAACAGAGTGCCAAAGACTGGAGTCAAATTCATCTAAGGATCAGAGTTATGCATAAGGGAGATAATCCTTAATTTTGAAATGAATTTCTAAATTTTATCACATCCGTAATTTATCCGTATTTACATGTATTATTTAAAATTATTATTGATTTGCAGCAAGTCTAAAGATTATTCTATATATTTGGGGTGTTGCTAAAACGGGGAATTGAAAACGGAATGGAAAATATTTAATGCAATGATATCAGGAGGAGGTCAGCATTTTGTAAAATCAAAAGGCCTATGAACAAGGGAAGCAGAAATTACAAAAAAAACGGGAAGACATACTCATAATCCACCATTTGATATACGACATACAAATACACAATATCCACATGTATACATAGATTTGTCTTTAGAGCAAAAAATACTGAAACATGTATTCATGCCCAAGGGCAGATCCAACGCCGGCAATACCACCCCTTGTTAAGTATCTTTCCCCAGACCTCCTACCTGTGAGACTGTAACCCTCCGTTCTGAAATTTCTGGATCCAAAACTAATTGCACATGGTATTGATGAATCAGATTTAATCAACTTCAGATATGTACTTTGTGCTTACTCACCCACCCCCTTTCCAACTTATAAAACTTTGTATCGGTCAATCTGAAAGCCTACATCAAAGGGGAGGCGAATTTTATTTATAAGTGGTAACTTTCACAAGGGCATGAAATACCATTTTTAATTATTATAATTAAAAGTGCTCGGTTATACAATCTGTTCTGTTTCGTTTCGTTGGGTTTTGTTTCATTTCAGTAGATTTCGTTTCGCACTTTACAGGTACCCATTGAACATTTGTTAAGTATGTCTTCCAAGGAGATCGTGTATTTTTATTGATGTGAAGACATATATTTGCTGCAAGATTATATGAAGTTCAACATGTTTAAACAAAGGAAGGCCTGAGCTTGGACTTGCAACAAGAGATTTATCTTTGAGATGAATAGTGAATATTAAGGATTTATAGGGGTGATAAATTTCGAGGAAGTTTGCAGTTTTTGAATATTTTTTTTTTAAATTTACATAATGCATATTTTAATGTAGGAAATTTCATCTCATTTCTTGACTGAGGATTAATGTTTCGACTTTTTATGCCCCCAAGATCGAAGATCGGGGGGCATATTGTTTTTGTCCTGTCTGTCATTCTGTAATTCTGTCTGAGACTTTAACCTTGGTAATAACTTTTGAACAGTAAGTGATAGAGCTTTGATATTTCACATGAGTATTCCTTGTGACAAGATCTTTCCGTGGGTACCAACATTATTGACCCTGTGACCTTGGAGTTTGACCTACTATTTGAAAACTTAATACTTGCTAATAACTTTTGAACAGTAAGAGATAGAGCTTTAATATTTAACATGAGTATTCCTTGTGACAAGACCTTTCCTTGGGTACGAAAATTTTTGACCATGTGACCTTGACCTTGGAGTTTGACCTACTTTTTGAAAACTTTAACCTTGCTAATAACTTTTGAACAGTAAGTGATAGAGCTTTGATATTTCACATGAGTATTCCTTGTTACAAGACCTTTCCGTTGGTATTAAACCTTTTGACCTTGACATTTGACCTACTTTTAAAAAATATGATATTGGTTATAACTTCTAAATGGTAAATATTAGAGCTTTCATATTGCACATGAACATTTCTTGTGACAAGAAAGAACCTTGACCATCTTCGTAATTGGCCATTATCTGGGGCATTTGTGTTTCACAAACACATCTTGTTTACATGGTGGTTCTTCTCAATTTAGCAGAATTACTCAGTATTTAATACATCTTTTATCAAAACTTGATGTTCTTCTTGTTCCATCTGTCTATGTGATGTTTTGCGGCCTCTGTTTTCAATGTATAAATCTGTGTTAAAAAAAGAAAATTCGATTTACATGGAAATATATTTCCTGCCATCAACATCAGAGTCGTTACGGACAGTCGTATCTTGCACCGTTAACGATATTCATGTTTTCTCTATTTGCACTTTAAACTGCTGAAGGTCAATCACCGTATGTAAATGTTTATTTCACTAGTTTTCTTTCCATTCTTTCATTTTAGTACTTTGATTTCATGTCAGGTACACGTTTGTTACACTGCATCGCTCCTGAGTCCACAGTCTAGCAGAGTCTGTTTGTAATTCCTAACTCCACCTGTTTTTTTCCTTCTTTTATAATACAATACACTTAAACTAGCCTAGATTTTATCAAATCTAGAGATCATCAATAGTATTTTTAAAGTAAGGATAAAGCTGTGAAATTTTTTTAATCGTGCATTTTTAGAAATCGAAATCTCTTGTAGTATTGTCAAACTTTTGATTAAAAAGAAAATAATTGTTAAATATGTATTATAAGTTGACTTAAAGAGATTTGTTGCAAAACTCCTTTGATGTACTGGGGAATCATTTAATTTGCTTTCAAAAATTTTAGAAATTTGGTTAACTTTTCTTTACATGATAATCGTACTTTCTGTGTCAGATTGTAATTTCTGTGGACGTCTTCATTGTAGACAACAAGAACAGACGGAAGTCTCAGTACGACAACAGAGTTCTACAAATACAGGTGAAGCTAAAGAAATTCTATGTTTTACATTATATTGGTGATCTGCAATTAAGTTAAAGGTTTCAGTGCAGAGGATGACCCTGCTGTATATTATCAAATCTGAACTGCATACTCTGACATGGCTGTAAATAGCTTCATATCTGTCCCAGGATGTTCCTAGAGCGCTACACATCTACAGCTAACTCGGACATAGCTACACATCTACAGCTAACTCGGACATAGCTACACATCTACAGCTAACTCTGTCATAGCTACACATCTACAGCTAACTCTGTCATAGCTACACATCTACAGCTAACTCTGTCATAGCTACACATCTACAGCTAACTCTGTCATAGCTACACATCTACAGCTAACTCTGTCATAGCTACACATCTACAGCTAACTCTGTCATAGCTACACATCTACAGCTAACTCTGTCATAGCTACACATCTACAGCTAACTCGGACATAGCTATATATAGCTACATATCTGTCCCAGTATTCTCCCAGAGCGCTACACATTTGCAGATAACTGACATTATTGATATCCTTAATAAAACAAAGAAAGATAGATCATTTGAGTTTTGGACACTGGCACATCACAATGAAAGATAGTGTTGTTCAAGTGTATTGATGTGTTAATAGAGAAATGACTTCAATTTCAGTTTAGACTGATAGATTGGTTTTAGAATATAAATAAATTTCTTAAACATATATTTTGGGGTTGCAATGATAAAGATATGCATAAAAGCTTAAAAGGTGGAAATTCGACAGTAATTAAAGTGGAGGTTATCTGTTAATTGTCTGTACAAAACCCAAGTACTCGGCTGACTTTTTGTTTTTGAAACACAGAGAAATTACATGAGCAACATCATGCTACACTGAGTAAAAATAAAATTTAATTTCCTGCCTTTTGTATTATATTTAGAAACTTTTGATCCCAGAATCAACGATTAATTTGATCATGCCAAAATTTTTTAAAACAAAATCTTATCTATTCATCTATAAGGACCATCACCTTGTTTTTATGATTTTCCTTCAGAACCATCTCCAGGACTAATCTTAATTCAATCGGGAATTCTAATTTCAGAATACACCAGTATTTAGGAAGTACAGCTCCTGTTCAACCATATTCATTGACGATTCTACCGTCAGTCAACCAAACCTCAAAAACACAATCAAAGCTGTGGCATTTGCCATCTATTTTCATATACGAAACCGAGAGAGTGATCGTACCCTGGAGATCTTTGATGAGAAGCTCCACCCCCTGTCTGTAAGATAACAACCTATAGCCAATACCATATAAGCAGAATTTTTAGCAAGGATTTAATTTTGGCATTATTAGCGAGAGTGATGAGGTCGGTAAAGTTGAATATTGTTAAAAATGTATTCCATATCGGAGGTAATAGTTACCTTTCCTGGAATTATAAAGTCGCTAGAATGAGCTCTAAATACATACCCACTTTTATGGGAAAATCGCAAAATTTGTGTCTTGCTAAAAATTCCTCTTTATGATATCTCCTAATCTATAAAATGATCATAATGGACGTAAATGTAGTACATCTGCTAACTCTAATCTAGAAGTTTTGAATGCTTATCTAATGAAGAAGATGTTGATTTTTACTACACTAATTTTTTGTTTTTAAAGCGAGACCAAGTCCCGGAGGATTACGATAGCCGAGACCCAGAACACAAACACATCTATAGATTTGTACGGACCCTATTTAGTGCGGCGCAGCTGACCGCAGAGTGTGCAATAGTTACCCTGGTAAGCCTAAGTAGCTCACCTGAGCAAAGGTTCAGCAGATAACACTTTGTTCATTGACTCTATATTCTATAGACACTTACACATTATTCTATCAAGAACCACAAGATGCATTTCAACAATTTTAGCTCTGTCATACTTCATGTGAAGGGTCACATCCTCCACAAAGATATGATAGCAGTTAATGGTAAAATAAAGTGGACTTGGCAATTACATGTAGATACATTTTCTATTGGCTATCCGACAGAAATGACGAGCTTCGTTATGTAGTGTAAATCCTGTTTATTCAAACGATGGGCCGAGAGGCCTGGAGGGGGCCACAATTGGGTAGCTAAGATTTACAAAGAAATGTGTTGAAAAGGACTCTTGAAAAATCTGTTAGTGAAGTAGAATAAGACTACAAATCAAAATGAAACACAAACTCTCAAATAGTCTTTCTTTAGTTTCTCTATTTTGTGTGTATTGCTATAGATATATTCGTTTTTCTCTCTATTTTGTGTGTATTGCTATAGATATATTCGTTTTTCTCTCTATTTTGTGTGTATTGCTTTAGATATACTTGGTTTTCTCTCTATTTTGTGTGTATTGCTTTAGATATACTTGTTTTTCTCTCTATTTTGTGTGTATTGCTTTAGATATACTTGTTTTTCTCTCTAATTTGTGTGTATTGCTCTAGATATATTCGTTTTTCTCTCTATTTTGTGTGTATTGCTTTAGATGTATTTGTTTTTCTCGCTATTTTGTGTGTATTGCTTTAGATATACAGTAAAATATCTCTATCTCGAAGTCCGAGGGACCTCGAAAAAACTTCGAGATATCCGGGGGTTCGAGATATCCAAAATCGATCTTGGATATTTTTTTGAAGGAGGATATTTGATGCATAGTATGGGATTTGCATTATAAACAAAAACCCCGTTGCCGTTTCTTATAGTTTAATACAAGTTGATAAATTAATATTGTGGAATTTCAAAGACAAACATTTCGTTTTTTCTAATGTGTTTCAAAATTAAGATGATCGTGCCTGTATGCTTACTTTAAGTTTACTGATGTCCAGGCTCGACTGGAATGTAGTTATTGCGTTGTAATGAAAGAACCTATCACGTAAAAAACAAAAAAGACGGATTTGAAAAAAAACCCAACTTTTAAATGTTTATTGAATAAATTTACGTGTTTTCTCTGTACTAGTTATACCCCCCGCAACAAGTTGTGGGGGGGGTATACTGGAATCGGGTTGTCCGTCTGTCCGTCCGTCCGTCTGTAGACGCAATGGTTTCCGGACTCTAAAGCATTATCCTTTCCACCTACCGTCACCATATCATACATATGGACTACCCATGGGATGAAGATGTTCCCTATCGATTTTGGGGTCAAAAGGTCAAAGGTCAAGCGCACTGGACATCGAAGTAGCAATATGGTTTCCGGGCTCTAAAGCGTTATCCTTTCCACCTACAGTCACCATATCATACATATGGACTACCCATGGGATGAAGATGTTCCCTATCGATTTTGGGGTCAAAAGGTCAAAGGTCACGCGCACTGGACATCGAAGTAGCAATATGGTTTCCGGGCTCTAAAGCATTATCCTTTCCACCTACAGTCACCATATCATACATATGGACTACCCATGGGATGAAGATGTTCCCTATTGATTTTGGGGTCAAAAGGTCAAAGGTCACGTGCACTGGACATCGAAGTAGCAATATGGTTTCCGGGCTCTAAAGCGTTATCCTTTCCACCTACCATCACCATATCATACATATGGACTACCCATGGGATGAAGATGTTCCCTATCGATTTTGGGGTCAAAAGGTCAAAGGTCACGCGCACTGGACATCAAAGTAGCAATATGGTTCGGTTTGTCATGCCATTTGTTTTTTACACTCAGAAAAGAGGTAGTTTATACCCATTACCAACACCCTTTGGAAGATTAGGGTAAGCGGGGGGTATTCTTAGTGAGCATTGCTCACAGTACCTCTTGTTTGAATGATGAAGCGTGTATTATTAAATGCACAATCGTTATTAAGAGCATTACCTTCCAGCGTACTTCGATGATTCTGTGCGTTTATCTAACCCACATGTTAATGATAGAGCGTGTGTCATTCCAAACACCATACCTGGAATCGGGTGTGTTAGGTCATAATTGGCGGTGAACTTTGGCCGTAATGTTGGAAGGCTTCACTAATCACCCAAGCTGATGAACCATTTATTGCGACCTGGGTCTACTCGGAAAAGGCGAGCGTGGATTTGCGGTCATTAATTATAATTGATGTAGCCGCGGGTGTGAAAATGTGACTTAATGACGCCAGGTATAGTAAGCAGAGCGAAAAATTGACTGCACTTCGAGATAAACCAGGTGAATTTAGGGTATGGGACCTTGAAAATACTTCGACATAAGCGGAGTATTCGAGATTACCGTGTTCGAAATATCAGAAGTTTTTTTAATCATTTATAGAGGGAAAACGGCTGGGACCGGCGGTCGACTTCGACTCAAGCGGGGTATTCGAGATAAACCATATTCGAGATACAGATATTTTACTGTATTTGTTTTTCTCTCTAATTTGTGTGTATTCTCTAGATATACTTGTTTTTCTCTCTATTTTGTGTGTATTGCTTTAGATATATTTGTTTTTCTCTCTATTTTGGGTGTATTGCTTTAGATATATTTGTTTTTCTCTCTAATTTGTGTGTATTGCTCTAGATATACTTGTTTTTCTCTCTATTTTGTGTGTATTGCTTTAGATATATTTGTTTTTCTCTCTATTTTGTGTGTATTGCTTTAGATGTATTTGTTTTTCTCTCAAATTTGTGTGTATTGCTCTAGATATACTTGTTTTTCTCTCTATTTTGTGTGTATTGCTTTAGATATATTCGTTTTTCTCTCTAATTTGTGTGTATTGCTCTAGATATATTCGTTTTTCTCTCTATTTTGTGTGTATTGCTTTAGATATATTCGTTTTTCTCTCTATTTTGTGTGTATTGTTTTAGGTATACTTGGAGAGGTTGCTCCACTATGCTGAAATTGATATTATGCCAGCGAATTGGAAGCGTATCGTCCTGGGTGCAATACTCTTAGCGTCCAAGGTGTGGGACGACCAGGCGGTATGGAACGTGGACTACTGCCAAATCCTCAAGGACATCGCTGTGGAGGACATGTAAGTCATTAGTAAAAATCAAGATCTCTAGCTGTAATAATTACTTTTAAATTGATATACATTTTTTAAAGTTTAATGTTGCAGATTACTTGGTATGTAATATATATACAATCAAACCTCGTTATCTCGGACTCAGTGGGATTTGAGATATCGATGGTAAAATACTTAAAGAATAAATGGTGGGGACTTCCGAATCTCTGACATATCCATGGTATTCGAGATATCGGTGTTCCAGATATCGAAGTACAACTGTATATGAATTGAAATAAAATAGACTTTTATAAAAATATGAATTATGGGCATAGATATGCAATGTGGAAAATATTATTTACAGGAATGATCTGGAAAGGCAATACCTAGAAATGTTACAGTTCAATATTAACGTGGGATCGAGCGTGTATGCCAAATATTACTTCGATCTGAGGGCGCTAGCTGATGCTAATGACCTTAGCTTCCCTCTGGAACCACTCAGTAAAGATAGAGCTTTCAAACTAGAGGTGTGTATTCACTTTAGTATGGTGGTTTTAAAATATCTGACTGCTGTGAAAGCTTTTCAGGGCAATAACTCTCCCTGAGACACCAGCATTTCTGACCTCTTTCGAAGAGTTTCAGTTCGTCATCGGAATAAACTGCTGAAATCAAATGGACTACCAATATTTTGTTATTTTATTGATCAATACAAATTTTGGACTTTTATATGATCTTACAGATTTCCTTTTTTTTTTTTTTTTTTTTGGAAATGCATAAAACAAAGATATGTATGATGTGAAACGCCATGTTTTTCTGACAATTAAATTTGACCTTGGACTATGATATTGACCTGTGTATCTCACATTCTTGCGTGTGTTGAAGCTTATGTCATGTTCTGTCTCTTTGTCAGCTTGTTGCTCAGTAAACGGTGCAAAATGTGAGGAGCACTCGATTCATTTACAGTATATGTGGCCTTCTGGTCTGAAATGTGTTTTAATGTACAATTAGGAAGGAAGTAACCCTGTTTGGTTGAATGAACATTATAAACATGCTGAAATTTAATTTGTGTGGGACATTGTTAAAGTTGAAATTCTGAAATGATATGAAATGGAAAGTTGAAATATATGGTGGACTTTTTATGACCCTCTTAGTAAAACCTGTGTACTTGTAGGCAATGTCTAATGAAGACGGAATAGAGAGGATCAACCAAAAACCAACCCTGGTCCGCTCCAACAGCTTAGACGGCATGACGGCCAACCCTAGGCTTAGTGTGGCCATTATCTCATAACCACTGCAGTCAAAGCTTGAGAAGCACAACGAATATATTGCAAACTTTTCTGGTTTGCGCTACTAAAAAATTTAGCTGTGGAACTTTTACCAGAGCTGAGGTGTTAAATTGAAATAGGAAGATTTAGAATTCCAACCAAGTTTAGAAGGGTTCAGCAGGCAAAAATATTCCTTGATTACACATTTTATAGCAGTTAATTACACATTTTTTAACAGGAAATTTATATTTTCTTTCAAATATAAGTTTAGTTATCTATATTTAAAAGGAAAAAAATCTCAATTGAAATTGATGAAGTCTATTGCTTTAGATATTGTGGAGAAGCACAATATTGTCTCTTGTTCAGAATGAAATAGTTCTTGTACATGTACAGTATGTTGAAACTTAGTTTTTATCACTACATGTATATATCAGATTTTGATTGTAAAATTTCAGTGAATGGTTTGCATTCTTGCTCAACTTTTGTTCTGCCCAACTTCTATAACTTGTATTTCATCATCGACTGTGAATTAGGCACAAGAGTCGTGCTCAGCACTCTGTAGAGTTGCACTCAGCACTCTCTGTAGACCATTGTGATAAATGTACATGGAAATCAAAGTCCCATGAATCAAATTCTGGAGATTTTATGTACGGTGTATTTATGTATAAGAGCATTTGTAGATATGTTTTGCTCCAAAGTGATGTGAATTAAAGAAAAAATCAGCATTGATATGTAATACAGACCGATTACACATGTAACCCTGGATTCTTATAAGCCAACACTAGATAGTAC
Source organism: Ostrea edulis (assembly GCF_947568905.1). Taxonomy (NCBI): domain Eukaryota; kingdom Metazoa; phylum Mollusca; class Bivalvia; order Ostreida; family Ostreidae; genus Ostrea; species Ostrea edulis. Next base: position 3,564,262 of record NC_079165.1, read on the forward strand.
ATGTCTGTCTGCTGTAGTGAAGTAGAGGGAAGATTTAACTCTGGTAGTTTATTTGTAATAGAATTTATGACATAAATTGGTGCTGTCAGATTTTTTATGTGCTATAATTTATTGTTTCAATTTGTTGCATTTTAGTGATAAAGTCCCCTTCCCAGGTTTTTTAGTCTTGTTAAATATAATTACCCATTTCACAAATATTCACAACTGGAAGTCAAATAAGTACCAGTTTATTTTGTTGATAAAATTTTTTATTTGAATTATTGATATTGGAATCTATTGACTTAGGTTTTGGATTGTATTGGTAATTGTAAAACGTTTAGGTCACTTAGTTTGCTGTGGTGACCTATTTGCTATGTTTGTTGTGTGGTATGCATTATTAACTCTCATACTCTTTCAAATTTTCTAACAGGACCAATTTTAACCAAATGTGGTATAAAGCATCTTTGGAGAAAGTGGTACCAAAAAATTTGAATTTTCAAAACCTGTGCATAATAATCTAAAGCAAGTACAGTAAAACACGATTATAGCGAAGCTCCAGGGCTAGGGAAACAAGTTCGTTATAACCAAATTTCATTATACCTAATAAACTTTTCCTTATTTTCCTATCATGGAGGAATTAATATCACTTCACAATAAGCATGTTATGAGCGTGTTCGTTAGAAGCATGAAATCGGTATAAGCATGTTCGTTGTAAGCACGAATTCATTATAAGTGTGTTCGTTATAAGTGTGTTCTACTTTAGTTGTGCAGTGTTTACAAGGAAATAAAAAAAACAGAGTAATTAAATGTATTTCTCAATGATGATTAAACCATGGATGGAATTTAGGCATGGGGGAAGGGTAGGAGAGAAAAAAATCATGTGTACATCCTTTTTATCCAATGCACAGTGATTTGGGCTCTTCAAACAATAAATTTAAAGAAAATTTTCATGTACAATGTACATAGGTGACCTCTATGGTCCATGGCTATCGTGTCTGAACGTGTATCTGGCTCCTAGTTGGATAAACAATGATTTCTGTCAGAGACAGATCTGCATAATCTCTATTGGAGTATAGTCAAGGGAAGATATTTGTCTTGTCAATGAAGAGAAGAATATTTCCTTTGTTGGAATCTCATAAACAGTTGATCTTGCGTGTGTTGACGCTCGTGTCGTGTTCTGTCTCCGTGTAAGCTTGTCACTCAGTATATAAGAAAATCAGTTTTTATCATTCTTCATTTCAACCATTGGATATTAACGAATTCAGGTATTAATGGTTGTGATTGTTTGTTTGCTCCATATGATCAGTTAAAATCTTCCTCATGGAGAACTCCTGAAGACAAAGGTTTAAATAGAGAAAATTCCGGATCTGGCTCTCTTTGTTTCTCTGTCCCATCTGATGCTCACGAGGAAAATCATGTAGGGATCTTTCAAGAAAACATCATGTTTTGCACAAATCAGTGCATGTAAATTAATTGCCACTAGCATGTTGTATTCATCTTTTATGCAGTCTATAAAAGTACATGTATCAAACTTCCACCAGAGTTCGTTTGCTCACAAACCAAACTCTTCCACTTAGGCATTATGGGATAGCGATTTCTTAGGCCACGTATACTGTGACGTCACTGTAGAATGACGAAAAAACATAACGTCAAACGTAAACAACTTTCAAAACAAGAACGTAAACATCAAATTCATTACTTTACACAATAATTTGAACAGAGTAACCCTACTTTTTAATGATCTTTTGATCATTTTATGTTTAAAATAAAATCCATACTTTTATATTAATGCTCTTAATATTAATATCTTCAGACTTTTAACTGCGAACTACTTCTTTAGTGTAATTTGTCTGCGTGATAATCGCGGACTCACAATATACAAATCTGTATATTGTGGTGCGTCACATAGGAGAGGTCTATCGTAGGTGACGTAATGAGGCCTCGACGGGGAGTTTGGTACATGTATGTGAGAATGTTTTTTAATATGATTTCATAATTGTTTTATGTCGTCTTTCAATTTGTAATCTGCAAACACAAATTATGTTGGAATGCTCTCTTAGAACTAATCTGTGATCAGTGATGCATAAAGCATGTCATTTTGTACTATTGATTATCTCGTAGTAATTAGTAACAGTAATGGTGCGATCGCTTTGTTCAGTTTTAATCGTTCAGATTGTCACAAGCTAGTCATACATTTCATCTAAGTGCAGGTCGTACCCTGTATTTTAATGAGCAGAGTTGCATTTGATTTTAATTATCATGTTGTATTTATGATATCTTGGCCACCTATTTAATTTTGTGAAATGTACATGTTTAGGTTTTTTTCTTCCCCAAGTGATTTTCCCCTCAGTATTAATTAATGCCGAACAAATTTAGATTGATATTATTGTACAGTGTGTATTCTGTCTAATACGACAAAACCATTTCTTCTTAGTGAAAGTCTGTGCTATGTATTCGTACTGTAGTCTAGGGTCCAAATTTTGGCACACTGCCAAATGTCACAATTTATTATTACCAGTTGGTCGAGCGTTAACTCACACCAGAATTTTTGGTTGATATATAAACGTAAGCTCTTTTTCTTTTTTCTCGAATAAGCAATCTCTTTGTAAATGTAATTATCTATTTAAACTTCTTTAATGTTGCAGTATTTTAAGCTGCGTTACTGAATAAAGTCAATAATTAAGGTGACACGGTCCAGAGTGGACAGTACTTTAAAGCTTACAATATAAACTATCATTAAATCAATTTTTCTGTTTCCCTGAAACACTCGGTATTCATTCGTGGTGGGTGGGGGGTGGGGGTACCATCAACTATTGATCAACATTTGTGACCATTAACCGAGACTTTGGCTTGCCCATTTAATCGCAAACGCATGCGCAATTGTAATGTTGCATTAACATATTGCTTATCACAGAAATGCTGGTTTCAAGTTCAGCTACATATTTTCAATCCGAGAAAAATTTGTAGGCTGTAGGATAAAACAATTATTAAACATTATCAAGCCATAGTGCAGATAACTTTCCACATGGGTCTCTAGCAAACCAATGCATTATTACCTTTAACCTTGTGTAAGAGCTCATGAGGTTGCTCGCGGTTAAAGTCTAATAATGGGTGTAATAATTGTGCATGACAGAATGCTCGCTCTAGCTTTCATCACTCCCAAAAGAAGGACTCTGATTTTTAATTGAGTTACTTAGAAAAGTTTGTTTCAGTGAAGATGCAGGCATTGAACAATTGTATACAATTCATTGATCATTGAAGTTAGGGTTCTAATTGTAGAACATTATTTGTATCATTTATTTGTTGACTTATTTGTGCTTTTATTTGTAGGGCTGCTTGCCAAATGTCAATAAAAAGGGAGATAATTTGTTTTGACTGGTCTGTCATTGATAGTGGATTTTTGTCCTGTAAATAATGATACATACGCTGACAAAGAAATTGGAAATATGGATTGGTGTAGATTTCTTGCTGCAATATGGTTTCGAACTTGCAAACATGTATATTGCTTAACATCCTGCTCCAGAATTTTTCACTCAAATTTAGACCTATGCTTGGCACTTGCAGCCTTTGAGCAGGGAGGGATCTTTATCGTGCCACACTTGCTGTGGCACAGGTCCTCGGGTTTTGCAGTCTATATGCATCCAAAGGACCACCCAATTTAGTTGCATCTTATGACAAGCAACCTATTCTAACCTGGATCCTCACAGAACTGTTGTGTTTTGTGGTCCGAATTAAATTAGATGTACTAGTCACAGGTTACTGGTTGAGTGTCAAACCCTGCATCATGATGTGAGCCACGGTCATATGGAAAGGACGACTGCCAATGTTTACCTTGTTGTAGCGAGTGTATCCGCGTCTTCCTGATTATTTCATTTTAAGGAAAATTAAGAAACTCTAAAGGTGTGACTGAATAAATGTTCACTTTTCAAATTAAAATTTCCAACAAAAATGATGTTTTCTATACAACAATTAAAATATTACTGTACATGATGAAAAATACCTTGCCAATGATATCATTTACAACCAGAACATATAGTCAACAGAAATCAACTCGTGTATCTTTCTTTGATTGATTGTATGTTGTTCATCGTTCCTCTCGAGAATTTTTCACTCATATTGAGACGTCATCAAGACGGGTGAAGGGCTTTAAATTTAGGCCTATGCTCGGCCCTTACGGCTATTGAGCAGTGAGGGTTCTTTAGTGTGCTACACCTACTGTGACATGGGACATCCGTTTTTAAGGTCATCTCCGAGGACCCAGGACATTCACACTTGATGTCGAGCGTTTGGCAATGGAATTGTCATTACCTGTTTTAATGACTTAGGTCTGTCACGGCCGGGATTCGAACCCCGACCTTCTGTATGTGGGGTGAACGCTCTATCTCTAGACCATCGCGGCAGTTATCTTTCATTGATCTTATTAATGAAATCATAGGTAAAATATCGCCAAGTTGGTGTCAAACTACAATCTGATTAAAATCAGATCTTTGATCCGCTCCGTTATTGTTATGTCGCTACGCAAAGATCTGATCTTTGTGTAGCGACATAACAATAATGATCTGATTTTAATCACATTTTTGTCAAGCAACAAATAATCAGATCATGATTTTTTTTAAAACAAACTATTACGGATGGATTCTTTTAAGAATAGAGAAGTGGGTGTTGCAGTTCTTGTCTTGGGGGTGGGGGGAGGTGTGTCAAGAACTGAAAAGTAGGTCACGGTGGCTTCATTTTGGAATTTTATGGCTGTTCATAATCGAATTGTGTGGGGACGTCTAACTTGTCAAACCTGAACTGCTGAATGATCTCGGAGTTTAGGAACATAAAATGTACATGTAGTAGACAAACCACTACTTCCGGACAGGCAGATCATCTGAATTGTTGTGATGTGTCATGTTACAAAGGGAGGACTCCCCATGCGAAGACCTTATTCCCTTAAAACCTTATTCCAGCATTGTTTCTGAACTGTTTAGCAGATACTCTTGTCATCTAGAAATCAAGTGCTTGCTGAACTTGTATGCAATACCAATGGGTTCAAAATTCTCTGACCATAGTTTCAAGAAATGCATAATTAGTTTCATGAAAGGAGAAGAAAACAAACAGTGATCAATCTCATAACTCCTACAAGCAACACAAAATAGATAGTTGGGCAAACACGGACCCCTGGATATATCAGAGGTGGGATCAGGTGCCTAGGAGGAGTAAACATCCCCTGTTGACTGGTTAAACCTGCCATGGGTCCTATATCTTGATCATGTAAACAGTAGTCAAAATCAGTGTGCCAAGAACTGTCTAACAATCTATATGAAAAACGTCAGACAACATTTGACCCAATGATAGGTTGTATTGGTGAACTAGATCATTATAACGACCATCGATAGAATTTGTGAAATGCTGACATTAAGTGAGACTGTTGAAACCCCTGTAACATCAACTTGTTTGTCAGTTACCTGCCTCGATTTAAAAACTAAGCTTACTGTCTATGAGAAGAATAGGAATATGCTAGTTTGGCAATGTGTATCTTTGCTATTTTTCTGTATAGTTTCCAGCTTTTTATAAATATTTTTAATCCATAGAACTATAAACCCTAGCTATGGTCCTGTCTCAGCTCCGTGGTTCACGTTCTTGTTCTATGTAAAAAGGTCCGAGTGTCAGAGTTTGAACAACTTTGGATCTTATTAAAACGTATAAAACATGAAATGACATCCCATTCCCTTATAATTCCCCAAAGAAGGAGATACCACCATTCATTTAAAAAGGTTTAAATGGTCTTTATCCAAGGATCATTGGTGAAAGGTAAGATAACGAACAGTGATCAATCTCATAACTCCTACAAGCAATACAAAATAGATAGTTGGGCAAACACCGACCCCTGGACACACCAGAGGTGGGATCAGGTGCCCAGGAGGAGTAAGCATCCCCTGTCGAACGGTCACACCCGCCGTGAGCCCTATATCCTGATCAGGTAAACGGAGTTATCCGCAGTCAAAATCAGTGTGCCAAGAACGGCTTAACAATCGGTATGAAACACATCAGACAGCATTTGACCCAATGATAGGTTGTATTGACGAACTAGATCGTTATAACGACCATAGAATTTGCGAAATGCTGACTTCAATCGAGACTGTTGAAACCCCTGTAACATCAACTTGTTTGTCAGTAGCTTACCTTGATTTAAAAACTGACTATACGCAGAACAAGCTCTTGCATATCGAATCAGTTGAGAAATATAAACACCATATGCAAGTGATAATGGAATATTGCTACATAAATATGGGAAGTTGACGATGGAGAAGCTGAAATCATCCCGTTTGTCATACAGTTAGCTGTCAGTTTACCGTTAATATCTACTTTCAATAAATTATCTAAATGTCGAATTGAAGGCCATAGCAAGAGATTTTTTTCTTCTCACGTAGAAGTTTTTGAATAAATTCTGCTTTATAAGAATATAAAAACAGATCAGCTAATGTGAAATACATGTATACAAATGATCTCTCCTGAAACTTGTAATCAGGGCATGTACACGCTGCTCAGTATGAATGCTAATTCTCTACATGCCCCTACAAATGTATGTGATGTGACATTTTAATATCATGGCACATATATTATTAAGACCCACAAAACAAAAGTAATTCTTGTTTGAAAAAATTCACTGAGGCTGTGAATTCACTGATAACGGGACAAGAACCGCGGATGTACCAGTCACTGAGGCTGTGAATTCACTGATAATAGGGCAAGAACCACGGATGTACCCGTCACTGAGGCTGTGAATTCACTGATAACGGGACAAGAACCGCGGATGTACCAGTCACTGAGGCTGTGAATTCACTGATAATAGGACAAGATCCACGGATGTACCAGTCACTGATAACGGGACAAGATCCACGGATGTACCAGTCACTGATAACGGGACAAGATCCACGGATGTACCAGTCACTGATAACGGGACAAGATCCACGGATGTACCAGTCACTGACACTGTGAATTCACTGATAACGGGACAAGATCCACGGATGTACCAGTCACTGATAACGGGACAAGAACCGCGGATGTACCAGTCACTGATAACGGGACAAGATCCACGGATGTACCAGTCACTGACACTGTGAATTCACTGATAACGGGACAAGAACCACGGATGTACCAGTCCCCATATAACGATTGCAATGCATTTCAAAATGAAGCTGAATCATTAAATTAATCACTTTCCTACTGTTTACAAATCCTATTTTAATAAAAGCATGTCTTGTTGTTCCCCAAATGAACTGTTCAAATAAACCCCCCTCCCCCCTTATGGTGAAATCCAAAATTACCCAATGATTGCATTTTCAAATATGAAGTTACAAGCTAGACAGATCTTGGAGGAGATTGAAAATGGCAACTATAAGGATTATTATTAATAAATACACGAAGATTATGATCATTAAAATGCATCTTGCCTCTTTCATCCATTCCAAGTACAATGAACTCTTTCAACCAGTTTGGCAAATAGCCAACAAAAGAAAACTTTTATGGATGAATTAATTATGCATCCATGTCCATGTGGTTCCTTAATTTCCAACTCTTTTCCCTTCAAAATTTCTTTACTAAAGTCAACATGAAACTGTACAAATCTTGAGTTTTATTTAACATTGTACAAAATAAAAACAATGCGATTGGTTGTACAAAATGATGATCAGTCTGTATCTGCCTTCCTGTACCAGAACCGGGCCCGGAAATCCTCACTGCAGGTGATGAAGGAAGGACCTGTGGGGGAGTGGCCTATGTACCGCACCGCCCCATTGTGACCTGTTGTAAACAAATCAGTCGTGTAAGTACTTAACATTGTGACCTGTTGTAAACAAATCAGTCGTGTAAGTACTTAACATTGTGACCTGTTGTAAACAAATCAACCGTGTAATTACTTAACATTGTGACCTGCTGTAAACAAATCAACCGTGTAATTACTTAACATTGTGACCTGTCATAAACAAATCAGTCGTGTAAATAATTATCATTGTGACCTGTTGTAAACAAATCAGTCAACCGTGTAATTACTTAACATTGTGACCTGTCGTAAACAAATCAGTTGTGTAAATAATTAACAATGTGACCTGTTGTAAACAAATCAGTCAACCGTGCAAGTACTTAACATTGTGACCTGTTGTAAACAAATCAGTCAACCGTGTAATTACTTAACATTGGGACCTGTTGTAAACAAATCAGTTGTGTAATTACTTAACATTGTGACCTGATGTAAACAAATCAGTCAACCGTGTAATTACTTAACATTGTGACCTGTTGTAAACAAATCAACCGTGTAATTACTTAACATTGTGACCTGTTGAAAACAAATCAGTCAACTGTGTAATTACTTAACATTGTGACCTGTTGTAAACAAATCAGTTGTGTAAGTACTTAACATTGTGACCTGTTGTAAACAAATCAGTCAACCGTGTAATTACTTAACATTGTGACCTGCTGTAAACAAATCAGTTGTGTAATTACTTAACATTGTGACCTGTTGTAAACAAATCAGTCAACCGTGTAAGTACTAAAAGGGGCAATAGCTGTGAAAATGACGACGTCAACCATTTTTCTCTCAAAATCTCTTAATGGCATAGGATTATATACATGTATATCAATGACAAACAAAAACATTTATTTTGTACAAAAACAAGAGAAACCTAATAAAATCACATATTCACGTGCCTGTTTTGAGGTTAAAAAGTGTTTGAAATAATACTGTTGTTATTACCGAAATATATTACGAAGAGAAATTTTCATTGAATTTAATTTTTGGTGACAAAATTACAGATAATGCCCCTTTGTAACATATTTTAATTTTAATTACACCACTGCCTGACCTGATTAGCCAAGATGATGTTCTACGAAATGATACTGCATGACTTCAATAAAAAATCGCTAAAACGCATCAAAGATGCGTATGGCCGAGTTGCAGTTTGGAAAATTATGCACGCTTGCATTCATGAAGTAAAAATATGCACATATTTAATATAGTTTATAAGTATGAAGCTTTGAATGGCCGCAATAGGTATTTAGTGTAATAATGACCTTGACCTTTGGATTTCAAAAGCAACATGAATCTTGAATGTCATCAGGATTTGAAGTCTGATAAACATGCACCAGCAAGTACACGTACATAAAAGTTCGAGGCAAGCTCAAATCTACAGTATATAGTGAAAAAGAGACTTTGACCTTTTGACCTCAAAATAAATAGGAACCTTCCTCTTTGGATGTGATCAAAACATGCAAGTCTGACAAAAACGCACTAAGCAGTATAAAAGTTAGAGACTGGACAAGCTCAAATCTATGGCATTTAGTGACAAAGAGACCCTGACCTTTGTCCTTTAAGTTATAGGAACCTTTTTTTCTATTGGATGTGATCATGATATGTAAGTTTCACAAAGTGCCCCTAGTAGTATGAAAGTTAGAGACCGGACAAGCTCAAATCTATGACATTTAGTAACAAAGTGACCTTGACCTTTGACCTCAAAATAAATAGGAACCTTCCTCTTTTGGATGTGATCATGATATGTAAGTCTCACAAAGATGCACCAAAAAGTATGAAAGTTAGAGACCAGACAAGCTAATTGTGGATGCCACCCACCCGACTGGACACCCATCCTTCGTCAATTTAAAAGCCGAAGTTTGCTATGCAACTTGGCTAAAAAGCACAATAAACAACATTAGTCATTGCTGCCTCTCGCTCAAAGTTTTGGATACAAATTCAACATAGGCAAATACTTTTGATCTTATGATGAAACTGGATTAAAATGGCACATCTATAAGACAATCCTCTCAATTCAAATGATTTCAGAAGTAATTTGGGTGTTTTAACTCATTTTTGAAAAGAAATATTAAGCAAAATATGCTCAACTGAATTTTAGCATCACTCGACAATTTCAGTTGAAAGAATATGTGATATTGATAAAACATAATTTGATTCAATAATTACCCAAAACATCACACTTTGAAAAGTAAAAAATCAAAAACAAAATCTGTTTGTGAAACACTATGCCCCATATGACAACAAAGAAATGCATCAAGGTCTAGGTCACAAGGTAAAAAACTATGGTATCAAAAGAAAGGTCTTGTCATTCAAAAGTTATGAGCATAGAGTTAAAGATTTGGTTAAGTTTTGAAATTTGGGTCAAACTTGAAGGTCAAGGTCAAATACCATGGTATCAATGAAAGGTTTTGTCATAAAGAATTCATATACAAAATATGAAAGCCCTGCCATAAATAGTTCAGGAGATATTGCTTAGGTTAACTTTCCTTATAAGTAAGTCAAACTTCAAGGTCACAAGGTTATAACTTTGGTACCAAAAAAAGGTCTTGTCTCAAGGAATACTTATAAGAAATATGAGAGCCTTCAAAAGTTATGAGCAAGATGAAAGTTTCAGTCAGATAGACAATAAACAATATCCCCCCCCCCCTTTTCGATTCAGGCGAATAAAAATCCATTTTGAAATTTCATCTTTCCTGGGGCACACTTTCACCTTTATAACATACATTTCTTCATTCATCAATTTAAGACAGACAATTTCAGCTCTAACCTAAGGCCAGTAGTCTCTGTCGTTCAGCATTTCTGGAGTCCCAGCAACACAGAGAAGTGGTGTTTTCATCAGGGAAGAAGACTGGAAAACAGACAAAATCCGTTTACAAATTTCAACAGTGGAAAAAAAAAAACTTGTCAATCTTAGAAATTACAAAATGTTATATTTTGAATCTGCAATGCTTAATCACTTTTCTGATCACTTTTGACTGAGTAACTCTGAGTATTTGGTAACTGTACTAACTGTAGTCCTCTGTGTGGTTGAACACAGCCTGTGACCCCTGGTCCATCTTTCCAGTCATTCCAGCCCCTGTGTACACAATCAGGCACCGGTTAGTTGATAACTCCCACAGCTTGACCAGGGAGTCCTTCCCCGAGGATAGAATGTACTGAAAAATCAAAAGAGAAATGAACACAGAATCATTGAACACACATTTTTTGTACATCACAAAGCAACATAATCACCTGGCAGTAACACTCTCCATTTTGGACAATAATAACGAGTCAAAATTCAACGTCATGTAACCCGTAGGGAAATGGGAACAAGTTTTGTCTGAGTCATACTTGGCAACATGAAATGGTCAGCATTACAGTTTGCTGACTTGGTTTTGGGTAATATTTTTTCACAGGGATAAGAGCACTCCTCAATCTGTATGGTACAGGAACATTGGTATCTGTACAGATTCTTAAGGTCATAGGTCAAAGCGAGTACCATATAAGCAGAATTTTTTCCTAGGATTTAATTTTGACATTATTAGCGAGAGTGCTTTGTCGGATAACCACTGCTGATCTACACATCACATATTAATTACCATCTTCGCTAGCCAAGGGTGACGCTTCACGGAGAAACACCCTCGAGCGTCACCCTTGGCTAGCGAAGATGATTAATTACAAACGACGAAATTTTGGCTAGTTTGCCCACGGGTGATGAGTAGAAGACGAGATCAGCCGTGGGTATTCGACAATGACGAGAGTGACTAAAATTGAATGTTGCTGACAATTTATTCCATATCTTGAGTTATTTTTTCTTCCAACCGTGTACATAATTAAATGGAATCTGAAAATTCATTCATCATATGGTTAACGTTTCATTGCTAATGTGATGATACTTTCTCTCATATTTTTTTCTTGTCACTGTTATGATGTTTGAACCCTTCTGACCTTTGTCACTGTTATGACGTTTGAACCCCTCTGACCTTTGTCACTGTTATGACGTTTGATAACTCTGAACTTTGTCACTGTTATGATGTTTGACCCCTCTGACCTTTGTCACTGTTATGTTTGACCCCTCTGACCTTTGAGTTCCTGGAGAAGGTGACGGAACACACTTCCTCTCCGTCGTGAGCTTTCTTGAATGTGCTGATCACTAGATTACTAACACCGTCCCACACTTTTATATCTCCGTCTACCGAGCCTGTGGCATACAAATTAGCATTGGGACTCCACTTAGCCTGAAATGAAAAGAATATCCAATACTACTACTACTCAATGTGTGACTTTCTAAAGTTAGTTACTCAACTGTAGGGGTTTATCACTATAGATATAAGTACAGGTGACTCTCGATAACTCAAAGCTCAAGGGACCTTGATAAAACTTCGAGAAATCGAGAGATCGAAATTCGGAAATTGAAGGTCCAACCATATGGTTCAGATTTTACATTGACCGGAAATGCTTAACAAGATCATATCGTTTTGACATGTTTTCCTTCATACTTGTCAGGTAGTTAATTTGATATCAAAATAAAAAAACCTTATTTTGTATTAATAAAAAGATTTTAAAGTTTGTGTATTTATTTGTTCTTCAATCATGCTAAGATAGCTGCACAAAACTAAGTTCCCATAAAGCTTTACTATCGCTAACTAAACAGAGCACAATGTTATGTCGCTCTACACAAGAAAAAGTTCTAACAAATGAGTAAAACGATGTTTTAGAGTAACTTTACACAAAGAACAAACTCGATAAATTTAACAGTCTGTAAAGCTCTAAATTAATATCTAAAACTTACGCTCTCGTTGTCAAGTCAAAACAAATTAGAGATTTTAGTCATAGTCAGATTATACATAATTTTAATCATCACAAGACCCCAGTGCAATGTGTAAATTGACCAATTAGCCAATTATATACCAACTCAAGTATGTCACCTCCAAAAAGAAGCAGGGGCGATGATTCACCTACATGTATGTAAACACCTAATACGCCAGTTTCGAGATACGAACTCTTCTGTATAGGAGGTGCATTTAGTGGATCTTTGAATGCCTAAGTGGGACAGAGTGGATATACAGCCAACGAGGAAGACGATGAAATGTATTAAAAGCGGCTTCTCTTTAAATATGTAAATGTGGGAAATACAAAATACTATCGAAAGAAATGTTTTACCGAAGTGGAAACATACAAACAATGTCATATTTGCAAGAAATATCTTGGATATGGTACTTATGAATAGCGAAATAACGTGATAGGATAAGAATTCTATGTATTTAATTACTCTCTAAATACGTATCACTTACTTACTTAGTTTGTGTATCAGTCGAATTCGGGTTTTCAAACAGCGTATGAGAAACTTACTGAGTACATTCACTTACGCTGTGATGAATATCTGTCCCACTCCCGTGTGTAAACAAATTCTTTCGCGCCTTACTATGTACGAGAGTTCTCCAAAGGGAAATAACTCAGACGTATCTCGAAACCGGCGTATTACCACAACCCCACTATCCTAGGCATTCAACAAAATCCAGGTAAGGTCCAAGCGCAAATTATTACACGGTTGGGTAACGGTGGGTATACGCTACCACCACTTCAAGAGATTAAGAGTGAAAAACAATAAAATATGTTTTACGGGACCCAACTTCACTTCGAGAGATTAAACGTTCAAGGGATCGATAGTAAATTTACTTTGGTTATATATAGAGAAAAATATGGACCATGATTTCACTTCTCGAGATAGAAGTTTGAGCCATCGAGAGTCACCTGTACTGTATATGTAGGGGTTTACTTACTGCAGATACAGGTAATGTGTGATGTGTGCTGGGGTTTCTGCCGACAAAACACTGGAAGGTGTTGACATCATACAATCGAACTGCAAAACACAGTCACAAAATTCTGTAACCAGTACTTGGGCGGTTTTTCCAAGAATACAAATATATCTCTACATGCTTAATCTACAGCTTACCTACACACTCAATGGTATTTACCTGTAGAGTGATTTATAACTCATCTGCACACTCAATGGTACATGTATTTACCTGTAGGGTGATTGAGAGCTTACCTATATATTCCAGGGTATGTTTATCTGTAGGGTGATTGATAGCTTACCTATATATTTGAGGATATGTTTACCTGTAGGGTAAATGCATGTTATCAATGCACTTGTTGATATTTTACTTGTGGGGGAAATCTACAACTTGTTATACACTCGAGGATATTTTACCTTTAAGGTGATCAACAGTTTACCTGTACACTCAATTACATTTTACCTGTCAGGTAACCTACACATCATCTATACGCTCAATAATATTTTACCTGCGGGGTGATTTTATGATTACCGTACACCTGATAATATTTTACCTGCGGGATGATTTAATGTTTACTGTACACCTGATAATATTTCACCTGTCAGGAGATTGATTCTGAATCTTTATTTCCGTGAGCCACAGGCTCATTGGATATACATAAATACAATTAATCAGTTCTTTAGTATTTTTAACACTGAGTAGTTTACAGACACCTGCTATTTTACCTGTTGGGTGATTAATGTTTACCATACACCTGGTGATATTTTACCTGTTGGATGATCTACCCCTACTAGAAGGAAGTCTCCTGATGGATGAAATGACAAGCACCTCACTGGGACAGATTCCTGTATACTTTTGTAGGCCTTCTTCACTGAGGGCTTGGAGTATTCAAAGAATCGAACACTGAAGTCTGTGCTGCCTGATGCGAGAATCGAATGTGAGGGATGGAAATCTAAACATGTGACCTCCTGTAAATAGGAAATCGAATGTGAAGGATGGAAATCTAAACATGTGACCTCCTGTAAATAAGAAATCGAATGCGAGGGATGGAAATCTAAACATGTGACCTCCTGTAAATAAGAAATTGAATGCGAGGGATGGAAATCTAAACATGTGACCTCCTGTAAATAAATCAAAAGTGAAGGATGGAAATCTAAACGCGATCTCCTGTAAATAAGAAATCGAATGTGAAGGATGGAAATCTAAACGCAATCTCCTATAAATAAGAAATCGAATGAGAGGGATGGAAATTTAAATGCGATCTCCTGTAAATAAGAAATCGAATGTGAGGGATGGAAATCTAAATATGTGATCTCCTGTAAATAAGAATTCGGATGCGAGGGATGGAAATCTAAACATGTAACCTCCTGTAAATAAATCGAATGTGAAGGATGGAAATCTAAACGCGATCTCCTGTAAATAAGAAATCGAATGCCAAGGATGGAAATATAAACGTGATCTCCTGTTAAGAAGAAATCCGTTCATAAATTGATTCTTTGAACAAAGATCCACATCAAAATAGAGTACCATGGAATTCAAAGGCTACACAAACGTACAGCTTCACTCAGCAGAAATGTTTCTCGTTAGGTTGTTACTTACATCCATGTGGTCGTATAAAGTTCGGATGACAGGGTGATTTTCCATAGCTTGTTGTGGTGTTTCCATGGCAATTATTTCTGCTGGAGTGGCACTTTTTGCCAGCATTCTGTCAACATCTAAAATCTGCAGTGGGCAAAGTGCAATAAATTGTATAACACTTATAAAGTTTCAAGAGGATTTTCATTAGATAAACATTAAAGTAAATTTCAGCATTTTTAAGGAAACACATACCTTGATGGAAGCATCTTCAGATCCCGTAGCGATGAGTTTCCCCGAGGAGTGGAATGCCCCTGCCCGACACGGCCCTTTGTGTGCTGTGACATAGCAGGTCTCATAAAGAGCACCCTCCGGTGAAATGGACTGCACTAAAATCATGGTTAAAATTAAATTGAAGAAAATCATGGACTTTTAAAAAAATTATTTGCACTTTCTTTAATTACAATGTCATGAACCCTACCGTCTGTTTCATACTCCAAGTCAATTCCTGTACCCGGAGCAATATTTTGTTCTCCGATTCTCTTCCTGCCAGAAAGTTCTGAAATGCAATCAGAGAGTGTTATTTATAACGTACAATAAGTACATGCATGTAGTTAACCTCCATCCCACTTCTGTATTGTTACACTTCAACAGAATGTAAACAATGAGCAAATATTTTTTTCTGAGCTCCCAATTGTCTAAATTTAGGGCCATTGAAAGGCCCCATTTCCAATTAAAATAAGCTACTTTTTTCCCAAACAAGTGTTAAATTTTCCCAGTTGTCATTTTCCAAAAATGTACGAAGAGAAATGATAAGTTATGTGATATCTTGAGTTACTACACATTTCAAGTTGTGAAACAGAATTGAATTTTATATAAAGCAAAAGAAACCCTATACATGATAAATTATTTAGTATGCTGATTTTTCTCAATTTTCCTAAAATGTCACTATTTTTCCAAAATTACTAAAAATTTGTGCAAGAATGAGTGCTGTTTTGAAATAAGTTACCTTCCTCAGCATCTAAGCCCAATTTGACGACTTTAAACAATCGATCTGAGGGTGGGCAGGCGGGATGTGCTTTGGCTATGTTAGAAAGTTGAACTGCTAGTTGCTGATGTCCGTCATAAAACAATTGACTATTTAATAAAACAAAAGTAACATTAAATACAGTCAATCACAGTACATAATATACATTTAAATTCAGACTGATCTGTCATTCTAGATTTTGTCGCATCTCATCTTGTATTAAACATATTTTTTTTATTGAGCAATCATATATATGTAAACAAAAACATGACACGAGCCTTGTTTGCATAACAAAAATTGTGAATAAACCTATATAGGCCTAGCTAAATAGATTGTGCTGGACCTGCTGTATACGAACTCTGGAAAAAAAAACTTCATAGGGACGGTTTTACACATTGGTGGTAGTCAATCCGACCCATAGCAAAGCCGTCTCATATTATAAGTCGCCATCAGCGGCACTAGTTGCAGTCGCCACCTCGGTATAAGGGGGGGGGGGGGTCTGTGGTGGATTGCATGGTGTTTGAGGTACCTGATCATTAGTCTGTACATTAATTCTCTGTTTTTAACTTCAGAGTCCCCGTGACTCGCTCCACCAATCATGCTTGCGTCTTATTAATTTAGTTCGAATCAAAACAACGATTTCCGAAGACCCTGAAGACGCGTTGTTTCTTCCGGAAGTTGAAGCATGCTGTTGATTTCACTCGGTACACCTCGTTCGATTTGAGAAAGGGTACGGTAAACGACCGAGAATAGCAGAATGTTTTAACCGGTTAGCCTGGTACCCGAGGCCTTCCGATAAGGCCTCGGGTACCTAGTCAGGTTCCCGAGACCCCTCTGCATTTATTATTATTTATTATTTATAATAAATGCAGAGGGGTCTCGGGAACCTGACTATCGGGTACCAGGCTAGTAAGCCTGGTTGACATCGGAAGGCCTCGGGAATCAGGCTATTAACCGGCACGTCCTGTTGGTTTGTGTTTCAGTCATGTTATTTTGACTCTAGACGATTCAGCAGAGTATATCACCGTATAAATGTTTGTTTTATATCATTAATTAATCTGTTTACTGTTAATTCATATTGTCAAATGACAAATCGCCGTCTTATTCATTTAGACGCTTGCATCATGCTGACGTGTTGGTTGTCAGAACATGATGTAATTTTTCAGAATTTATACTCGAACCACACTCTGTTTTCCACAGTTATGAATCTGAAATTTCACTAATCGCTGTAGAAAACTTGAGAACTATCAGATCGGAATACTTTTTAGATCAGACTTTAACAAGTGGACGATTAACCTGCAGGATTACGAGTGAGATCTACATATAACTAGCTAGTTGAGGTAAGGAGGAAACTTCGGGTTATTATCATCAAAATTTATTTTGAACAATATATGACACCTTATTTGTATGTAACTATGTGTTATGTAATCACTTCTTTCTTTAATTTTTTTGGGCTAAAATGCCACCGATATTAGGCTGTTTCCCCTCACTAAACTTAACTATTTTTTCCAAATTATATATATATGTTTTTCCCAATTTCAAATCTAGGGAAATTAGGCCATTTAAAAATAAAAAGGTTACCGTATATTTCTGACAGAGTAAATACGTTTTTTTTTCTTCAGTTTTATTCTCCAAACCACTGCACATGCAAAAGGTTTTGTAAAGAATATGTAAAAGAATAGAGGCATCCATATAAGCAGATATGCAGCGAAGTATATAGCTTCCAGATGCCATATTGTTTACAATTTATTTTAACGCCATTTTTTATAGGTAGCAGGTCGTTCCGTCCCACAGTCGGTCCGTCCCTAGACGATCCGTCCCTAGACGGTCCGTCCCATGGTCGATTCGGCCCGTCCCATGGTCGATTCGGCCCATTTTGCTTAGTCGATCCGGCCCCTCCAATTTTTTTTTATCAAAGATATAATAAATGAATAATTACTTAAGACAAAGGGACGTTTTTGCATATATATTGCAGTTAGTTATCAAAATTAGATAACTGGCGATGGTGTTTAGTAGATTTATAGCGCAGACTGCCCAGTAGGGCCCCTGCTATTAGATAACTGCCGAAGTTAGACGTGTAAATAAAATTGTTTATTCAGGATTTATAATTTTTGTTTGAAGTGCGATGGTTATGAAAATGTGTGCTCATTAACTATTGTAGAAACATCGTTATTTAAATATGTATAGCAATCAATGTAAATGTGTGTCCCCTGTCCACTGATCATTGTGAAAACACCTGAGTGCAAACAGTTTTATAACTGCATTGTTGTACAACCTTTGATCATTAATTACGAGCTTACAGTAACCTAACTATTCTTTGTATTGAAAATGAAGCCCATTTTATCGAATATTGTGATGTGTATAATGATCTTTGAAAAAGCTGTCAAATATCAAAACAGCATATTATTGTCATCCTACCTGATGACAGAAGATATCAGCGGCACACACACCATGAAGATAAAATACGCAAATGAATTAAACCAATTCAGTACTGTAAATAGCTTGGAAAAAAGTAATTATTTTTTCTGGGCCGGATCGACTAGGGGACGGATCGGTAATGGGACGAATCGACTAAGGGACGGATTGATAATGGGATGGAACGTCTGGAAAGCTTTTTATAGGGTCAGGCTAATAACAGGAAGTGGCCAACAGTATAGGGTTTTACTAAAATTCGAAAAATACAAAACAGGAGAGACATTCTGGAAACTTGATTATTAATATAATACTAATATTTACAAGATTATGGGTACAAATGCTGGTGAATTAATAATTTATTTTCTTTATGAAATTAGACAGTAGATTCTAAGTATTTCTTAGAAAAAGTAAATATTATATATACAAGGTGTGACTTCCAATACATATTTAATGTTAAATAATGATTTATTTTATGATTTTAAATCAGATCTGAAATAAACCTCAAACAAAAAATTTTTTATTTGATTATTTTATGCATCTTTACCATTTTAATTTACTATGAATGATTTTTCCCAATTTGAGGAAAATGTTGCTAATTTTTCCCAATTCAAAAGGAGGGGTGGTTGTTTGAAAAACAAAAAAAATCACTGGTATAAGAACATTATTTGTATGTATTTTCATGCTGCCCCTTGAGGGCCCTTGATTGGAAAATAACAGTGTCATTGTGTTCCATTAAGAAAACAGAAACGGATGCTGCCTCTGAATTTTTATTTTCTTCTCTCTTTTAATGTGTTTTTAAAATGCTGTTTTTCAACACATTCAAACCCAAGAATAATGCTTTTAAAATTTATATTGTATAAAAAGAGTATAAATGTACAACAAAGATAGATCTGTAAATTAAGAGATAGAATTTGATAACTTTTAGGAAACCAGCACTTGTGGCGATGAGACTAATATATTTTAGACTAATGTAGTCTACAAGATTTATTTCTTATTTCAGCAGAACAATGGAGGCAATCAGCATAATTATTTTCTTCATCATTTGCTTCCTTATTTGGTATTTTTGTGGAAGTTCATCCCCAAGCTCCAATTCCTCAGCCTCTTCAACCTCACCAGGATCCTCAAACAACAAACTGTATCCCGATCTCAGTAAAATGAAGTCCCAGAGTACATGGAATAGCAACAGTCTCTTCAGCCTGTTTGGAGGTAGCAGTTATTCAAGTTTTGTCGACAGATTTACCTCGCTGGAAGATGTTACTATGGCAATCAGGAAAGGAGGACTGGAGAGCTGTGGTCTTATATTTGGTAAGTAAAATCTTTTCAGTAAGTTGTGAAGAAACAAAGAAAAAGGTACTGTAAATATACAGACAGGATGGGTCCGTGAAATCATCAGTACCATTAGACAAAGCATTGACATGAATTACAAGTTAAATATGTTAAAGCAGTGAATATCAAATCTTGGTGAAAAGTGATTTCATTTTGAAAAAAAAAAAAATTAAAGCTCAAAGCTATGTTCAGTATTTTGTTCATATTGAAATAAAGTAGTACTTAGTCACACGTTTAAACCAAATTTATTTTAAATTATATTTCGTATGCCGAGTCATGTTATAAATTCTCTGTATGTATTATTAGAAAATGTGTTTACTTTTTTTGGCAAATTCAGTTTATTATGATGTATGTGCATGTAATTGTGTTAAACTACATTCTTGTGTGGAGGTCAGCTAACTTTATGTGCAGTGTAGCTGTATATATGTCTAACTGTATTTGAAATACATGTATGTACAACAGTAGGCATTGTTCATAAACAGTTTGATGGTGTCATCTTGTGACTTAGACACATGTATGTGGATACCAGAACAGAAGTGATGTAACTTACTTCAAATTTAAGATATTGATTGACAAAGCATTTTGTAGGTATGGATTTTACATCAAGTAATATGTACCAGGGAATAAAAACGTTTGGAGGGAAAAGTCTTCACAGTTTAGACCCCAAAGAACCAAATCCTTATCAAAGGGTATGCATGATAGCCAAATAGCACAGATGTGAGTCATTGTGATGCAAACTGTCAAGCCTGAATCTGTAGTAGTGGGTCTGGGAAATGTCAGGGATTCACTGTTCTGAAATCTATAATTATCATTCACTTCTAAGTTCTAAGGGGCGAGATCAAAACTTCAATGTGTGATAAAAAATCTTAATTCATGTAGTTTTCATCAAGACACCCCCCCCCCCTTACCCCAAAACTTAATATGATGAATGTTGACCCTAATCAATTATCATTCAATAACACAACAGTACTGAATAACACTATATACGTTTGCTAATGTTTAATCATGTTCATCAACAAATGTAATTTTAAATATCACTTAGACAAAGCGTTAGCTTTTCAATGAGACAAAAAGCATTTTACTAACAAAGAATAGAAGCTCAGCATTTAAAAAAGTTAACTGGTTCCAAAATTATCTGTGTATTTTAATAAAATCAATGTCAGATGTCCAAAACTTACTGGAATTTTTATCCCCCCCCCCTTTCTCCCTCAAACGATTTGAATTAAGATTTTTATATCTGACATTGATCTTTAAATCTTGCCCCTATGTAGAATTAATTAGATGCCTTAATAGAATACACCTTTTTTGGAAAATCTTTATTTTCTATGTCATTCTTAAAATTTTATTTCGCAAAATGCAGAAACAAACTTTAAGCTATTATGTTCATATCTCCTGAATTTACACCCTCTTAAATATTAAACACTTTGATCAGAGTTTATTTTACACTACACCATGTCTCTGTACATGTACATGTATTTCAATGAATGTGTCAGCTGATTTTCGTTACCAATCATGTTGGACAAATCGAGACAATTTGTGACCTCTGTGTACTTGACAGGGATAGATTATACTGCCAGTAATCAAGTTCAAGGACAGAGAAGTTTTGGGGGACAGCCCCTCCATTCTATAGGAAAGATGTTTCTCAATCCATACCAACAGGTAGTGCTGTTGTACAGCATCCTTCATTTGCCTACATGTTTGTGTTTAGCATTAGTAGTATGCAGGTCTGTCCTATGATTGTAATATATGCACCCATCCTCTGGTGATAACTGATGAAAGGTCCTTTTATTTGCCTGCACGTTTGTAATATATGCACCCATCCTCTGATTATAACTGATGAAAGGCTTAATTATTTTGCTTGATGAAATTTTTGTAGTTTGCATCACATTCCAAGGCTTGCTGGTGTAAAAGTTACTAGAACACTGCTTCTTGTCTTCTTCATTGACATTTCTTAGAAAAAATGTGACATTGATAGAATACACACAGTTGAATTTATCTACTCACCATCCATGAGCCAACTCACGTAGAAAATTCTTAGGTGATGAGTAGAAAGTTCAAAACAACTATGGCTATCTTACAATGTGATAAAAAATGAAGCAATTGATAAATTGTTCTATGCAACACATTTAGGTTCTTTGTATATCTACTAGTAAAATTATGAGCTCTGCAAGTGATACTAAACATTTTATCTAGATTTAGGAATTTCAAAAATTAAAAAGCCCAAACTTAGAAAGTTACTGTACAAAGAGACGACGTTATGGATTGGTTTTCACATTTTTCTCAGGTGCTTTGTATCCTTGGTGAGACACTGGAGTCCTTTGATGATGACGGCAAAATTCCAGCATTTGGATTTGGTGATGCCTCAACGAAGGACCGAGCTGTATTCTCATTCAGGGCAGAGGTAGGCTTTTGTAATGCAGTCCATTAAAAATTGTCATATTGTACATTTGTAATTGGTTTTCATGTTGTCAGTACCATTATGAAGCAATGAACATTTAAGAAGAATTTTGTCAACTGTCTTGAAGTTTATAGTAGAGTGATTTTGAGGTAAGACATGTGCACTGCATTTCAGGCCCCCTACTACATATTGAACATCTGAAGTCATATTTTAAAATGAAAGTTTTGAAATTTTCATTTACAGAGGTGTACAGTAAAACATGTTTACAGTGAACACACTTACAGTGAATTTAAGCTTACAGTGAAGTGATTTTCATTCCCTGTAGTTTTTTATGAACCTAATGGATATAATGAACTACAGTGGAGCCTCGGTAATCCGGACGCCATTAATCCGGACGCTTCACCTTCCGGACGATTTTTCCAGGGAACATAATTTTTATACATTATTTTGCATCATTAATCCGGAAATTCACGTTCCGGATCCGGACGTCACTTTTTACTACGAAACATTATAATGCAATGAAAATTGTACCGTTAATCCGGACGGTAATTCTGTTTAGGGAAGATCTGTGTCGGACGATTTTAGCAAGGCGTAAATTATAAAGAAAACAAGCCAAACTGTCTAATTGAAGCGATTACCTGTACCATGTCAACACCTCCCTCCAATTAGGTGGTGTGTGATGATAAGTCCGTTAGATAGAGATAGCACGTGCCGATCGAGACATTGTATTGCCAATTTTCGCACATAAGATCTTTATTGCGTGTAGTGTTGAATTTTGTAAATAAATCTGTAACATATTATTTCATAGTCTTGATCAATACCCTAATAGTATTGATAAATTAAACATCATGCCGTAATTATATTTTTTTAACTGCTACACATATCAATTGTACTGATTCGTAAATTGATATCGGCTTGTTTTTAATGTTTAGAATGTCACGCATGTAGAATGTACCTGTGTACGATTGATTCTTGTTACGATGTTGTAGAGCTTTATTGCTTTCGATTTTTAAACTCTGGGTAGAAGTGAGAAAATTACCATTTTAAGGAAAATGACAATTAAATTCTGTATGTACCTGTAATGTTAGTTTCACCCGAGATTTGTTCCGTTATTATCGCATCATGAAAATAATAGGTGCGCGTGACTAGATCAAAGCAGTAGTAGGTCTTGATATTACGAGCTTAAATGATTTTGTTCTCCCAATATTGTCTTGGATATTTATAGAATAAGAAATAAAAACTCTGGCAGATTGAATTTTGGTTAAAGAATGTTGTCAACTGACATGATAATCACGAAATTCTTATATCAACTTTGGACGATGAAGATTGTTTTAACAGACCGCCGAACCCGTGAATCGTGACAGATGGAAATTACCGGCCTCTTTAAGAAGTACAAATGTGATGAAATGTTTGAAGTGTAAATGATTATGTTAGTTATTAATGATTTATTTACTTATAGTTACATAAAGTGTTTCATTATTTGTTTTAGTGCATACAGTACACAGTTTTGTATATTTATTTGTAGGGATCATATGTATGTACAATGTAAGCACAGGCAAATACACTGAACACGTACATTAAATAGTGCTTTGAAGTACATGTAAATGTTAACATTATCATAATTTATTTACTAATGCAAATGGATAAATCCAATGATAGAATGTGTTTAATTCACTATGCATCAATAAAGTAGGCACATATCGGTTACTTATGCAAAGCTAGAAAATATGCGATTCAATTATCCGGACGCTTCATTTATCCGGACGATTTTGCTGGGAACCAAAGTGTCCGGATTAACGAGGCTCCACTGTACATCAATAATGAATCAAAATTGTTCATCACCAGCACTTTACTATATCAGCATGTTTTACTGCCCTGGTGGATTTAGTAATGAGATGTAATTTTTGGAAATGTTTGATTTAGTCATGTGACATCATTGCTACATATATAGGTAAGGAAAATTATTCATGAGAACTTTACTTTGTGTCAACATGATCAAAGCAGGCAACCTTGAGAATTTAAGCAAAAAATGGGTTCTCACAAATACTGTGATTGACAGTAAGAAAGTTAATTGAACACAGTCATCATATTTTAGCCAAGTCTTTTTCTTTTCTGTTGAGAATCTCCACATTAGTCTGAGTTGTTGTGATTTCAAGTGCTCACGTGAGCGAAGGAGATGTATGAGAAGTCCCGTGACAAACCTTAAACTAGATGAAACATTTGCTTACTTGTACTTATAGTTTTATTTTTATTTACACAGGGTTATTGCTAGGGTTACTTATTGTTTTATTTTTAATTACACAGGGTTATTGCTAGGGTAACTTACTGTTTTATTTCTATTTACACAGGGTTATTGCTATGGTAACTTACTGTTTTATTTCTATTTACACAGGGTTATTGCTATGGTTTCCATGATGTCCTGGAGATGTACAATCAGATCACACCAAACCTTCGCCTAAGTGGAGGGACAAACTTTGCTCCTCTCATCAACAAAGCCATAGATATAGTTAAACATGAGCGGTCCGTAAGTGAATTGTCGAGCAGTAGTTATACATGTATAATGTGTACTCTGTCAGTCTGATAATAGATTGTTAATGTGTACACCAATCTATCATAAAGAAGTGGAAAGAAAGGCTCTAGAGAATAGACCAGATTTCTCCCTCAGTTATGATAGGATAAATGAATTTGAGAATAATGCTTCATTTGTTCATAGAGTTTATAAAAAAAAAAAAAAAGAAGAAGAAAGAGGAGAAATGAAATCTGAGCACCGTGTGAACTGAGATTACAAAATCTGGTAATAGAAGTCTGCTTTGCTACAATCTTATTAAAATCAGGTCCTCAATCTGTGTCTTTTTATGATATTGTCACTACATAGTGACAATATTTTAAAAAAGGAGCGGATGGAGAACCTGATTTTATTTAGATTGGCTTTGGTACATATATACTCTAAGTATTGTTAATTGATACATCACAAATAACAATGAAGTGTAATAGAATAGTTTTAAATGTACTCTACTGTGAAATGAAATAATAATGTGAATGTTTTTCCCCCAGTATCACATCCTTGTCATTGTTGCTGATGGACAAGTAACAAACGAGAGGGAAACGGTGAATGCGATAGTGGAGGCTTCCAAATGGCCGTTGTCCATAGTGATGGTCGGTGTCGGTGATGGACCATGGGATGTCATGGAGGATTTCGATGACCGTTTACCCAACAGGAAATTTGACAATTTTCAGTTTATTGATTTTCACAAAATAATGACTACATCCAGAAACCCACAAGCAGCATTTGCACTTCATGCATTAATGGAGATCCCTGACCAGTACAAAACAATCAAAGATAAGGGCATGCTGAACTTCTAATGTTCTTGGTGGAGAGAGAGAGAGAGAGAGAGAGAGAGAGAGAGAGAGCATTTGAATGTTGCACTTCCTGCACTAATGG
Source organism: Ostrea edulis (assembly GCF_947568905.1). Classification (NCBI taxonomy): domain Eukaryota; kingdom Metazoa; phylum Mollusca; class Bivalvia; order Ostreida; family Ostreidae; genus Ostrea; species Ostrea edulis. The sequence continues at coordinate 3,589,993 of NC_079165.1, forward strand.
AAATACCCACCAGTATAAAACAATCAAAGATGCTTAACATCTCATGCTTTTGATGGTGGGTGCGAGAGAATGGAGGAGGAGGAGGAGAGAGACGTTATATGGAACTTTAAAGACTGTATGGACAAAATGTGTCAGTGTGCTGTTAGTAGCTTTAGTTTTTATTTAATGACTGAACATTATAATGAGAGTACCTGACATGAAGCTGCATTATGATATGTATAATGTTTGTATATAGTACATGCATTTATTTTTGTACTTTCAACTTTTGTCTCACACTCATGAAATTTATTTCACAGAATTCTAACAAGAAGTCTTTTTTACTGTCTTTTATTCATAATTTGTACATGATGTTTCACAAAAGAATTATATTTTGATAAAACTGTTTTTTATGCATATTTAGTTCTTTTATCATTCATTTAGTTAATTTTAGAAACCCATTGTTGACTTTGTACTGGGAAGGAAATTGTTTGCAGTGGTGTCGTGTGATGATTTATTCCAAAAGTTAGAAATGCACAGTTATATTAGTCAAGTATTGATACCCATTTGATGAATTCACATTTCTGAGGGGAAGAGATTGAAGTGAAACATCTAACCACTCTCCAGGTTTATTTGGTAAGACACACAGTCTTTTAAAGCATTGTGTTTTACAGACCTCTATATAAAGAGTTTTGTATAATGAAAAGAAAAAGAAACGCATATTTCAATATCTACATGCAAGTTGCTACAAGGATATGCATTTCTTTCTCCTTTTAGTGTGTTAACAAAAACCTATATATCGGTATACAAGCAGAAAATGCTTTGTGCAGGTAGCTGAGCAAAAACTCTAATACTGAAGATAAAGTATTCTACTGACCCTAACACTAACAGAATGACAACTATCGATACTACATGATGGGATGACAAGTTCTGATGTCACAGTTTACCTCCACCAGTGGTGCTATTTAGCATCAAAACTGTCATCCATGTGCGGGTGATACAGGCACTGTTTATGAAAGGTTGCATAAAAAATAATAAAATGTCTTCCTTTGGTTTGTTAAACGGGATAACAATTTGCAGGTCAATATTTTCCAACAATGCCACGAAGTAGGTCGCACAGTTCATGAAATATATATATTCACACGCGGACAGACAGCGCTAGCTAGATTGAACTTATCAGTACCGAAAAACATCTCTATATTTCAATCAGTGTATAAATGTTGTCTGGCATGTTTCATACCGATTGTAAGGCCGTTCTTGGCACACTTATTTTGAATACGGATAACTCCGTTTACCTGCTCAAGATGTAGGGCTCACTGCGGGTGTGACCGGTCGACAGGGGATGCTTACTCCTCCTAGACACCTGATCCCACCTCTGGTATATCCAGGGGTCTTGTGTTTGCCCAACTCTTCGTTTGCATTCCTTATAGGAGTTATGAGATTGATCACTGTTCGTTATCTCCTAGGGAAAATTTCTTTCATCAAGCGTTCGACAGGGAAAAATAATTTCGTATCCCTCTACCATGAGACGACGCCTGCCGGTAACACATCAGACGACAACGACATGTGTAGGAAAATTAAGCGACTTTACTCAATCTCCGTTAGCTCTGGGAATCAACCATATACATGTGTGTGTGTATATATATATATATATATATATATATATATATTAAAAGAAATAGAATAAACAGTACACAAAGTTAAAAATTTAACGCAAGCGCTTTCATTTTATAATCCTCAGGCGTTACATTTTAAAATAGTTTTGAAAATTTTAAAATGTAACGCCTGAGGATTATAAAATGAAAGCGCTTGCGTTAAATTTTTAACTTTGTGTACTGTTTATTCTATTTCTTTTAATATTTTATACCGGACACTGTGATTTTTTTTAAAAACACAATTTGGAGATATATATATATATATATATATATATATATATATATATATTCGTAATACATTGATTTGAACATATTTTATTGCATAACTATACAGAGGTATTTGTTACAAGTTTTAGAAACTCGGAAAACCTCTCTCAATCGTTTAATCTTTATGATCAATATAACAGATTGAACTAGAACAGTCAACAATGACCAAGACATGATCTCAAATACGAGTACACGGACAACCATCGTGTTCATAAAGCAAAACAAAGTTCATCTGATAGTCAGAGTTGCAATGTCCAGGTTTTTTTTTTAAATAGCCGTCTTGTCCCCTCTTCTTTGAACACTTATTGTTTATTCCAAGAATAAGCAGATTTCACTTGTCTCGCAGAATAAGCAGATTTCACTTGTCTCACATAATAAGCAAATTTCACTTGTCTCACATAATAAGCAGATTTCACTTGTCTCACATAATAAGCAGATTTCACTTGTCTCACAGAATAAGCAGATTCCACTTGTCTCACAGAATAAGCAGATTTCACTTGTCTCACATAATAAGCAGATTTCACTTGTCTCACAGAATAAGCAGATTTCACTTGTCTCACAGAATAAGCAGATTTCACTTGTTTCACAGAATAAACAGATTTCACTTGTCTCACATAATAAGCAGATTCCACTTGTCTCGCATAATAAGCAGATTTCACTTGTCTCACATAATAAGCAGATTCCACTTGTCTCACAGAATAAGCAGATTCCACTTGTCTCACAGAATAAGCAGATTTCACTTGTCTCACAGAATAAGCAGATTTCACTTGTCTCACATAATAAGCAGATTTCACTTGTCTCGCAGAATTATTCGCAAATACTCGTCACTGTGGAATGAATACATCTATGCTTCGTACATGATTGACATCTGCAGGTCGAGATCTGAGTTTAAATTCGATGCTTCGTACATGATTGACAGCTGCAGGTTGAGATCTGAGTTTAAATTCGATGCTTCGTACATGATTGACAGCTGCAGGTTGAGATCTGAGTTTAAATTCGATGCTTCGTACATGATTGACAGTTGCAGGTTGAGATCTGAGTTTAAATTCGATGCTTCGTACATGATTGACAGCTGCAGGTTGAGATCTGAGTTTAAATTCGATGGTGACGAGTAAGCTACAGCCCCGTCCTTGTTCTCGTTCGGTTTTTGCGGTCTCATCCGAAGGACCGGAGCGGTCCTCTTTAGTAGCCTCTTACGACAAGCAAGGGGTGCTGAGGACCTATTCTAATCCCGATCCTCGCGGGGATCAATTCTTAATTAATTGGAATATACTCATTACTAGAAATAAATATGACGAGATCATGGGAATCCCACACAGGGTGAGTTTTCATGGATACTAGGGACTTTTCTGGAAATTCCGCCAAACGATTGTCAAATGAGAACTTCTTCATATCTTAAATCATACGTGGTTATTTGGGGGTGATCGTTGATAAAACTGTAGTTCATTAAAACAAAATCTCTTGCTGTGGCCTTCATCTATACATATAGATATATAGACGACGTTTTATCTATTTTCACTTTTGTGGAAGAGTGTGTAGCTGTTGATTGATTGATATATATAGAGGCGACATCGTGTTTTGTCTTTAGAAGGAACGATTAAACATGTAACTGCAATGCAAATGAATCATTTAGGTTTCATGGATTACTATACATGTGAATTAAGTCATTCCAAAATTGAATCTGTCTAGCTTGATCATTAAAGTGAATTTCAATAATAATTTTCATTCAAATGTCGATTCGATATATCGTTATGAGATTGATCACTGTTCGTTATCTTCACCTTGCATCCCAGTGAATCGAAATAAAAGACACCACAGAGTCGTCCACTTCTGCTTCATACTTGGATATTTTATTGAAAATAGATATAAACGGCAAACTAGCAACTCGACTTTATGACAAACAGGATGATTTCAGTTTCTCCATATTTATGTAGCAATATTCCATTATCACCTGCATATGGTCTTATAACTCTCAACGCAAGAGCTTGTTCTGCGTATGGTAAATTTTTAAATCGAAGCAGGCTACTGGCAAACAAGTTGATGGTGCAAAGGTTTCAACAGTTTCGTTTAAAGTCAGCATTTCGCAAATTCTATGGTCGTTATAACGATCTAGTTTGCCAATACAACGTTTCATTGGATCAAATGCTGTCTGATGTGTTTCATACCGATTGCCAGGACGTTCTTTGCACATTGATTTTGACTACGGATAACTCCGTTTACTTAATCAAGATATAGGGCTCACGGTGGGTTTAACCGGTCGATAGTGGATCTTACTCCTCCTGGGCACCTGATCCCACCTCTGGTGTGTCCAGAGGTCCGCGCGTCTTCAATAAAAATGGAAACTGGAAATATTCATATCTTGTGATCAGTCATCCAAAAATGACTTAGTTAAACACCACTCTGATTCTTCGCACACGTACTCTGAAGTTGATATTAAAAAGATCCTCATTGACAATACCTATGATCTTTGTGGCACGCAGTCATCCTCCACACTCAACTAATGGTATACTTTCTTCATTGTCGGAATCCTCTCTTTGCTTTTTGTTTATAGCGTATTGCACGCTTGAGTGATTCCGGGATTTCGCCATCCTCTAACGATTCCTTGCCTGTTGGTGGTACGATGTAATTTGTTCTATGCATCGCACGTTCTTATTCTTCGATGAAAGGGATTGGTCAGCAAGTCAGCCGGGCGTAACACTTGACAGTTGTTCCGTCAACTGATCTTTCACAACAGAACTGATTGGTAAAGTGTATTTCTTCCTACTGTTCTTTAGGTATACTGGATCTCCTACCTATAATCCAACGTCTTCACCCTTTTTGGTGGCTTTCCTTTTCCCTATAAACCACCAAGAAGGTCTTGTTTTGTTCTTGTAGGTTTATCTGGTGTTGGTCTTCTCCAGGGTATCAATGGTTTTAGTAAGGTGTCCACTGGGAGTGCCACATCGCGATTGTACAGCAAGTAGTATGGCGAAAACTTGAATGATTCATTTGGGTGAAATCTTATCGCGGCCAATGTTTGATTTGATTAAACACCCCACGTTTGGACAGCATCTACCATCTGTGACGTAAAGCGCACGATGAAACCTGTTCACCTTCCCAATTCCTTCTGTGCTGGAGTATGACGCAGTGATGTGATTTTATGTTCAACTCTTTTAGAGTTTCGCATACAGTCTTATTTACCTTTTCCGTGCATTATACAACCATATCTCGGGTAGATTTCTTTTAGAATAAGGTGAACAATGTTATTGACGGACTCGCTAGGGACTGGAAATGCACATACCAATGATATGATATACTTATTTCCTGATAAAGTGGTCGCATATGAACCTGATAAGTCTATTCCTACCTTAGTGAAATGAAATGGGGGTATGTCTGTTTCTTGGAGTGGTGGTTGAGTTTTCTTACTACTCTGGGTCTTGCAGACTACGCATCCTTCTACATACATATGTAACCTTTTTGTACAAGTTTGGCTTTTATCATGGCATGTTCTTATCGACATACATATGACCTAGACCATGGTATGCATATCACTAAAGATTTTAATTTTCTCCGGACACAGAGTCTTAGATGTGGGGAATCGGAGTTTCTATTCAAAATAATTATGAACAAGAACTACCTTTTTGACGATCTTCTTTTCTTCTGTCATCGTTGCGGTACCCTTTGCTAATGTATTCCTAAATTTTTGGATCTGAATGTCACTTTTTGTTTGGCCTTCTGTATACCAATTTCCTTGGGAAGACGTACGAAGGGTTCCCAATCAACTCATCTGTTTGTTTGACCTGACAACCAGTTAATTTTTTTTTTGGTGACAGCTAGAGGCATTCGAATTAAGAACATATATTGCAAAGAAATTGTCCCTGCAGTCGGGCTCATTGTCATCCGGGTCTTCCTCTGCTTTGTTATCTTTGATATCAACGGACAGGTCACGCCAGCCGTGAGTCCTATTTCTTGGTCAGGTAAACAGTAATCCGTAGTCAAATCATTATGTACAGAACGACCTAACATTGGTATGAAACACACCAGATAGCATTCGATCCAGTAATAGCTTGTATTTGCAGATTAGATCATTACAAGGACCAAAGCGAGGCCGTCACAAAAATATCTACTAATTCCTGTTGCACCAGCGAGTCCATTTCTTTATCATCATCCTCATTATTCCTGACGTCAAGTTTGAGTATTCATTTGGCTCCCTTGTAAAGTGTAGGAACATTATCTTCTTCTTTTGAGAGGGATTCCCGCGGGGATCTGTGTTAGAATAGATTCTCAGTATACCTTGCTTGTCGTACGAAGTGACTACATGGGGCGGTCCTTCGGGTGAGACAGCAAAAACCGAGGCCCCGTGGCACAGCAGGTGTGGCATGTTAAAGATACCTCCTTGCTCAAAGGCGGTAAGCGCCGAGCATAGGCCTAAATTTTGCAGCCCTTCATCGGTAATGGTGACGTCTCCATGAGTGAAAAGTTCTAGAAAGGGGCACTGAACAATATACAATTAATTAATCTTTTGAGAGGACCTTTGATTCTGGTTACGGCACCAAAAATAAACCCCGTATAACCTCTTGACGGATTTAAAGAGTTGTGGTGGTTTTTTTTTTATTTATTTATTTTACAGTTCTCTATTTAAACAGTTTTACAACTCGAAAAAATTAATGAACTTCACATCGATTTCTTTATTTATCCATAATAAACAAATTTCAGTTAGCATTTTTGACATGTATATAACATAATTTCTTTATCATGAACAGCATAGGGGAAAGTTCCTCTCAGATACTTTGCACATGTATACTGGTTTTATTACATAAAATGACCAGGAATTATTTGGGGGTTTGCAATGAGCTAGTCAGGACAATTTTATAATGATACCCATTTAAAAAAAAGAAAAGAGCACACCTGTACAATGTCAATCTTGTTTGTGTATTTTGATGCATAAAAAATTATTGTACAATGTGATAAATTTACATTTTTTTCTTGTGTGCCAACATATGGTTTTATTATATTTATTTTTTTCATACATATATATTTTTTCTTAATGATAAAATTGTTCAATCAACTAAATGTACATGTATATCAACGTGAGTATGATTTTAATGACATTTGTATAAATGACATAGACCTATTCAACAACTTCCCAATTCTCTCTCTTTCTCTATCTTATAAAGGAAGTCCTCACAATGTTTAGGGAAAATTTACTCGTGAGTAAAATTTGTAAAAAGAAATAAATTACCCCCCCCCCCCTCAAGGTACTATTTAAGGTTTTTATTGGGACGCATCTTAAAATCCATCCAATATTGTAAGAGAAAATTTGTTTTTCGAGAGAATACTAGGACCGGTGTGGACATGTCCCCACTAATTTACATTTTGTTTCTTAAAGTGTGGGTCATGTTTATGTGTCCTCCGTCACCATAAGTACAAAGTCTTTGTCCTCATAGTGCGCGTTGAACTGTCCTCACAATGCAGGTGGGCTGTTTAAAAATTGCCCCTGCTTTTCGTGTTTCATCAGCTTTCTCTGGTTGTCTGCTTCATCAGCTTTCTCTGGTCGTCTGCTTGGGCGCCCTCTGGATCCACTTGCAGTACTGTAGTCGTATTTAATTTTATGTTCCGTTCCTCTAATTTAACCTCAACCGACATTATAATGTAACAGGCGTCAGATTACTCGATAGGTAAATCTATAGAATTCAGTTACACACTAGTTATAAAAAAAGAAATAAAATCATGGATGAGTTTCACAACTTTTTCATCGAACACCAAACTGTTATTACAGCAAGCGCCATCACAGGTAAATGGTATCTAAATGCACGACAATTACGGACAGTACAATAATTATCATATGTAATTTACTTGAACATCGCGGTCACGGTCATAACAGAACAAAGTGATTTTTAAAACAAAGTATGGAGTGCCGTTTTTGTCTTATTTGTGTCTATATATCACGAGCCTGAGGTACACATGAATATTTATGAGATACGTCTAACAATTAAAAGGAATCCGATGCATTATTTTATTCCCGGAATGTATTTCCTTCTTGTACACGGTTACCAAAATGAAAGGACACTATGTACTTTTTAATTCATACCTTTTATAATGTTAATTATAAGTAGAGAGGAAGAGAGAGAGAAATCACAAACGTGAAATTTGTCAGGTATTCATTGATTTAAAGAACCATTTCAATAAATATTTACACTGTAGATTACTTCAATAGTAGAAAACCAGTACCCTAGGGTATTGATACGCTCCATTGTGTTCTACAACAATAGTGGGCAGTACCCTAGGCTATTGATACGCTCCACAGAGTTCTACAGGACCAGTCGGAAACCAGTACCCTAGGCTATTGATACACTCCACTGAGTTCGACAGGACCAGTCGGAAACCAGTACCCTAGGCTATTGATACGCTCCACCGAGTTCTACAGGACCAGTCGGAAATCAGTACCAGGGATTTATCTAGGTTGTTTTTACTACAGGTATAAGGTACCTTTCCCCTTTGGCAACAAATGGATATTTCCCCTTCCACAGATAAAAAATTCCCCTTCATATGTAGAAACTTGACAAAATTGTATGAGAATTTTCAACAAAAATCATTTTTTATATATTCCAAGTCATTTTGTATAATTGTCAGACTTACAATATAGATAAAATGAGTAATCAATCAATTTATATGGCTGTAATGATCTGTGGATATTATATTCCATGGATATCCCCCACCACCATCCCCTGGAAGCTCAATGACTGCATTCTCAAAAATTCCCCTTAAATTTAAAATGGGTAGTAAAATCTAAATGCTGGGTAAAACCCTGAGTACCCTAGGCTATTGATACGCTGCACTGAGTTGTACAGGACCAGTAGGAAACCAGTACCCTAGGCTATTGATATGCTCCTCCGAGTACTACAGGACCAGTAGGTAACCAGTACCCTAGGCTATTGATACGCTCCATTGAGTTCTACAGGACCAGTAGGAAAGCAGTACCCTAGGCTATTGATACGCTCCACTGAGTTCTACAGGACCAGTAGGAAACCAGTACCCTAGGCTATTGATACGCTCCACTGAGTTCTACAGGACCAGTAGGAAACCAGTACCCTAGGCTATTGATAGGCTATACTGAGTTCCACAGGACCAGTACTCTAGGCTATTGATACGCTCCATTGAGTTCTACAGGACCAGTAGGAAACCAGTACCCTAGGCTATTGATACGCTGCACTGAGTTCTACAGAACCAGTAGGAAACCAGTACCCTAGGCTATTGATACGCTCCACTGAGTTCTACAGGACCAGTAGGAAACCAGTACCCTAGGCTATTGATACGCTCCTCCGAGTACTACAGGACCAGTAGGAAAGCAGTACCCTAGGCTATTGATATGCTCCATTGAGTTCTACAGGACCAGTACGAAACCAGTACCCTAGGCTATTGATACGCTCCACTGAGTTCTACAGGACCAGTAGGAAAGCAGTACCCTAGGCTATTGATACGCTCCACTGAGTTCTTCATAAGGGAGTCCAGTGCTTATGCAAACTAAGTGTATCATGGCCTCTTTCAGAACAACAAATTTTAAGTACTGATGTCCCATTCTGTAAATAATTCAGAAAGAAGAAATGTTTTAAAATCATTAACCTATGCCCACTGTGTGGAAATATTGAAAAATACAAACAAACGGAACATGACCTCTAATGCATAATATATCAGAAGGAATACTTGCAAACTTACAAAGGATAAGCAATAAAGATTTGCTCGAGTTGTTCATTTTTGCGGTCAACAAATGTGGAGTAACGGGAGAAAATAGATCTGAAATGAAAAAGTACTTTTCTTTAAATGAAGGTAGCAAAATCAATTCATTGTTGGTGATAATGATATAAAACAATAGGTTCATGGCCCACAATGCTCACTTGAATAACCCCAGTCCTACTGTTCTTCACAATATCATGTTTCAAAGATTTTTCTTTTGTCTATTCTCATGAAAAAATCTGGGCTTCATATTTTGATTCCATTCTTGTCGCAAAGTATCATGACTTATGAATCCATACAACATGGGGATGCTCCATTATCAATAGGACTAACAGGGCCCTGCTGTTGTTATGATGATTATTTTTAAATAATCCATTCTATTTTTTTCCTTTTCTTGAGTATCTCACCCCTCACTTTATCATACTTGAACTCAATTCATCTAATAATACCATATGCCAAGTTTTGTTGAAATTGAGCAAGTGGTCCTTGAGATAAGAAGTCAAAGAGGAAAATAACTAACACACACACATATGGGCAAATTTTAATCCGAGCCTCTGCCTAAGGTGAACTAAAATCTGCAAAAAATTAACCTACTGTAATGCATATTAAATATCTTAATCATACAAATTAACTGTTACACATGATAACTACATACAAGTTATTCAAGACTGATGTATCTGTAAGTTTCTGAGAAATAATCATTTTAAATGTTTTATCATATTAAGTATATCCCCTTTCCTCCCTAAAATAGATATCAACATACCCTGGTAAAAATTTGCTGGTGCACATCATTTCATAAAGGAAATGTTGAAGGTATTCTAATTCCTACACAATTGAAAGAAATAAAATTAAGCACACATTTAACATGTTAATGTCACAACCTTTTCTTTCTAAAAGATGAATGGGACATACATTTCCAAATATGTTCATTTGACAGAAGACTTTGGCGGACTTTTGAAATGTGAATTAACTTATTAAGGTTTGTGTATTTTGAATTCAAGGTCAATAACTCTTTCAAAAATAGTTCAACAAAGCCCAAACTCTCAAACTTGATCTGAAACCCAGTTGTCGGAATTGCCAGATGAAATCTGAAAATTTTCAATGCATGGATGGATGCACAGACTGATCATATGGCATATCAAACGTTGCAATATTTGATCTTTTCCATTTGTATTGTATAATTTTCCATTTGTATTCTATATTTTCCATTTGCATTGTATAATTTTTCATTTGCATTGTATAATTTCCATTTGTATTGTATAATTTTCCATTTGTATTCTATATTTTCCATTTGTATTGTATAATTTTCCATTTGTATTCTATATTTTCCATTTGCATTGTATAATTTTTCATTTGTATTGTATCCAGGGAATGTTTATTTTGATTTGTTACGAAAGATTTCATTAGTTAATGTCACTGATGTACCACAGCTGTAGACGTGCTTAGCACACAGGGCCGCATCGTCGCAAACCACGGTTTTGATTGAGTCCACTCACGCTCAAATAGAAGCAACCGTGGGTAACCGACGATGACAGGGCCGTAGCAATGACGGTTCTTTATCGTGCCAACGCCTGTGCAGCGATACGGAATATCTGTTTTGAAGGTCATTACGGAAAGACCCGTGATTCTCACTTTTAAATGCCGAGTGTTTGGCAAAGGAGCAATCACTCTCTTTATGTCTTAGGTTTCATGCGGCGATGACAGTAACGGTTCTCGAACTCACGACCTCTCGCCCACAAACCAAGCGATATATTACTGAGCTACCGCGACCAGGTCCTGGACTAGTTATTTTTAAAAATACGTAGCTAGCTCTAGTAATGGCGACCACCCCCCCCCCCACATCATTTTTTTAAAACATAGAACTGTCCAGAAAAGCATGCACATTTTTATTTAGTCAGAATTCAGTAGATTCGGGGGACTTAATTCGGCCCTTGGGTCCCTTCCAATTGTTAACATCGAGTTTGGTTTGTTACAACTATTTAATGGATTAATCTTAAGTTATCGTTTATCGAATTTGGTAATGCGCGAGATGTTGAAGAGGTAAAGTTCAGGAGCCACGTTTTGCAGGAATGTACCGTATTTGCTAAATGTTATAGCGTAACCCGTAACACCCCCCCCCCCCCCCATTAATTGATCGCTTTTATGCGTCTAATGTGATCAGTCTCCTATTTAACCACTGGCTGATCTAGATAATTCTGAACGAAAGGATGCAGTAAACTGCTGGATGTCTGGTTACTGTCTTAAGATCCCTAGTGATTCCAGTACAAAGCCTTGGTGGGGGAAAGGGGGGGGGGGGTCAGGGGAGGGTTTAAGGGGGCGCAGCCGGCGCCCCCTCCCCATCAAAATTTCCAAGTTTAAGGTAAATCTTGGTATCTTGTTTAGAAAAATGTATTAAACAATAAAAGAAGCAATAATTTCTTCCATTCCCGGAGGAATAAATGACAAAATCTTTTGATTTCTTGAATTACTTTATTGAGAGAACTTAATTTTCCAGAAACCCTTAAAATTTGCGTCATTTTACTCATGTCACTTGATTAAAAATGACATATTTCAAGCCTTATGAACTCTGTAAAATCCAGGAGCTTCAGGGGACTTCGCCCCCTGGACCCCTACCAGGGCTTCGCCCTGGACCCACTGGGGGCCGCCTCCCTAGACCCCATGCCTCATAAAGTGGCGTCCCCGTAACCGCAATTCCTGGATCCGCCCCTGGAAAAAGTGCGTTCTGACAAAATAAAACGTACATGCATGCTTTTTTTTTTTTTTTTTTTTACATCTATATATATAAACATCATATTTGTGAAGGGAGGGGGGGGGGGGTCTCCCGGCGCAAGATTCCTCATTGCTAGCTACATGTATGTTCAACTAGTCCTTATATGGAACCGATCGCGGTAGTTCAGTGATATACCCTTTGGTTCGTAACCGTGAAGTTGCATGTTCGAGTTCTACTCGTGTCATGGCTGCATCAAACCTTAGACATAAATATATTTAATATACTTTCCCATACGCATTGCTAACTAAAAGTGAGAATCACATATATTTCGGATAATGTGACCTTAAAAGCAGACATCCCGTGTTGCGACAGGCGTTGACGCGTTAAAGTACCCCCAATGCTACGCCGCTGTGCCCATACATGTAGCATAGTAAGTCTATTTGTGGTACGTCACCTGCAGCTGGTGACGGCTAAATATAAGTGGGACCTAAACTAATGAAATCCTTCGTCACAAATCAAAATAAACAATCCCTCGGATGCAATACAAATGAAAAGATTTTGCAATGCAAATGGAAATTATACAATGCAAACGAAAAAAAATATATAAATGGAAAATATAGAATACGAATGGAAAATATAGAATACAAATGGAAAATTATACAATACAAATGGAAAATATAGAATACAAATCGAAAATTATACAATACAAATGGAAATTATACAATGCAAACGAAAAAAAAATATATAATATAAATGGAAAATATAGAATACGAATGGAAAATATAGAATACAAATGGAAAATTATACAATACAAATGGAAAATATAGAATACAAATCGAAAATTATACAATACAAATGGAAATTATACAATGCAAATGAAAAATTATACAATGCAAATGGAAAATATAGAATATAAATGGAAAATTATACAATACAAATGAAAAAGATCAAATATTGCAACGTATGACATGCCATACTGATCACTATAGGGCTCCCATCTATAGGCTGGCCCTAATAATGTCATGCTTCTGAAGTAAAAACATGCTGGCTAAAGTTGAAAAGAAACCATCTTTAAGAACACTGATGCACTTCTTACCTCGGGTTGAATTTAATTGGCTCCAAAACAATATTTTACAAAATTGTCCCTGTAAACCTTTTCAGGGTTGTTCATGAATTGATGATGCCGCTTATGTTCAACCTCATCACTGAAAATGAGGACAAACGATTTACAAATTAATCTGCTATGATTTGCATCATCGATTCGGACAAGGAGGAGTTTTAGTGATCTTTATCATAATTCAATAGACAGATTTTGTATTTTGTACAGAAATTCAAATTTTACAACAAGCATGCACGGAGGTCAATATTCATGGTATAGAAGAGGTGCATGTAGTACACGAGGGAAGAAGGCGCAAGGAGGGGAGGGGGGGGGGGGCGAAAAGATACATATGTATTCACATACATACACAATATGCATACAAGAATGTGTATTTAAAATTAACAACAGCTAATTATGAATTTTTCAACATTTCTTCTATAAACAGGTATAGATTGGTGATAATTTCATGTTTAATGGTAGCTAATTCCATACAAGTACGCCTGAGTAGTGAAGAACATTTTCGAATAAGATGTTTGATGTTCTGGTAAACAAAAATTATCATTTAATTCGGAATGCAGGTAATAGGAATCACGAGTTTGAACGACAAGATCTCGTAGATATTCGGGGTTCATACCATAAAAAGTTTTGTACGATAAAATAGACTTATACTATGTAATTAATTCAAATACATTTAACCATCCTAATTTTTCACGATTTTGATGGCTCATCAGGTGCTACGTCAAGAATAATTGAAAACTTACCATTTGGTTAAGCTGCAGTTCATAATGTCTCTAACAGTTTTCACAATGCTGTTTACCTGCATATACATGTTTGTGCTTATGTGTATTATAATATCAGAATGTAATATTTAAAGATTTATGTACATTGTACGTAATAGATTATACCAATATAATGAACATTATGCAGTTTCTTTGCGAAGACATTTTAAACAGACTTACATTTCTTGAAATGAAATCTGTATTAATTTCTGAAAATGTAAAGGCATGACATCAATATCACTCGTTATAGGTCATATTATTGTTATACCCCTAATAAACAGTGTTGTGAATTCTTTTTGGCGCCCCCAGGATGTTGTGAATTCAAGACTGTATATTCATTAACTGTGTTAAATACTATTTCTCTCTCGCACAAACAGTTCCTATGTAATTTCTTATGAGAAAAAAAGTCCAACATTAAAATAGTGTTACTTATTATGCCGAGAAGTATTTTAGAAGAATACTACTATGTACTAAACAGGATTTTTTTGACACTATGAGACAAGTTAGCTAGCTGGTGTTTCTATAATCTAACCTACCAGAAGAACAAGTTGCATCATCATTGTCATTCTGCCTGGCATCATCAAGATTTGTCTGCATGGTTTCATTGTCATTCTGCCGGATATCAGAGTACATAAAAGAACTTCTCTTTCTTTTCTGAAATAATTTTTTAACATACGACATATTTCAGTAATAATTGATCTTATAATACATACATATTCACACACACACAATATATATACTGTACGTGTAACTAAATAATATGCCTCAATACAGGAGCATAAAACAATATGACAATAAATGGATGATTCCTTTCCAAACATGTAGGTAAAAGAGGTTTGTTTCTCGTCATGGAGGAGTCAAGCAGAAAAACATATGCTTCTACGATAGAAACTGGCTGTAGCACAGTTTCACAAAACGCTTTGAACATATTTCATATTGTGAGGTTGATCACTGTTCGTTGTTTTCACCTATCATTAAGAAGCCTTTTTATAACACAATAATAAATCTTGTATTTTCTTAAGTAGGTTCATACCGTACAATAATAGGGAACAAGGAATAAAGGGTTTACCTACAGACATATACAAATAAAAATCAACTCTTTCAAAACTGTTTTTATATATAAACTGTTTCATATTTAATAGATAATTTAAATGAATTAGGAAATATTTCTTCCATGATACCCCCCTCCCCCAATAAAACAAAAACTTTAAGGAAATTGTCATTTATAAATTGGACATGGGACGATTACTTCTCTGAAAAGAAAATTCAATTTAATGTGCATATTTCTACGGTATAATATTAATAGCGAATAATAGGATTTGTACATTTTGTAACCTAAATGAGTTAGAAGACGAATTTCATTTTATTTTAAAATGTCCTTTTTATAACGGTTTAAGAATTAAATATATGGAAAAAAAAATTATTACAAGAAACCCAGTTTGGTGACGTCTCCATATCTGTGAAAAATTCTCGTGCAGGACGTGAAACAATATCCAACCAACCAACCACCCATTTGGTTACAGACTACTAATTTTACCCCTATTACGCAAGTAGTGCCTGTTTATAAATATAGGTTTTTTCTTAAAAATTCTTTGGGATGTATGTGGGGTGGATTTGTGTTATTATAGGGCATAGATGGAAAGAAGAGGGTCTGAAAAAATTTAAAAACTTATAATAATGGGAAATTCTGCTCTTAAGTGTGTAGTAGGAAGGGTGTAAATAGGCCATTGTTTACCTGCTTCTCAAAGGGAAAGGAAAATATGCAGGGTAGGGATTACTTGCGATGTCATAACAGGACTTGTGTGCGGTGGATTTTCCTGAGATTCACAAATATTTTTGGACTTGAATTGCTCTGAGTCTGTACCAAGTTTCAGGTAAGTTGAGGCGGTGGAATTTTTTATATTAATTTCTATGTTATAAAGGAATGTATAGCAAAATAATTGGTAGTCTGTGTCCTATCAGGTCAAAGGTCAAAACTCGCATTAATCAACTTTTCGGACATTTTTGTATAGGAGGGGACTAATAATGATTAACGATGAGAATTTCAAGTCTAAAAAATAAATTTTGAACAATACCTAGGAGAAAAGTTAAGAAAAAGGGGGGGGGGGGGTAGGTACTGTTTTCAATACACAAACTGTTTGACCTGATTTATGCAAATGAGATAGGTCGTTAAAAAGTTGACGTAAGATTTGGCCTTGGTCTAGTGTATTTTCGTCAGCGGCTTACTTTCATTTTCTGAACATGGAAGCTTTTCTTGTCAAGTATTTGGAGAAGGTGCACTTGGTCTCTGCTCCTGGTTTGAATGGCCATTGTCGTATTTGGGCTGGGGCTAGTTCTAAGCAGCAACAACAAGTATGGTGTTGTGTACTACAAGGACAGCTGGAAGACTGAATCACTGAAATATTTACAGCATACATTATACGACTGTGAAAACAACACGACGTCTATAGATATTAGCTAGAGATACCAAAACTCAGTACAGTGTACATGTATCACGTGACGTAAATAAATATGACTCCAATGCATCACACTGGAAATATTTCAAATAATGTTGATGTCTTCAATTCTACAGTTGCATGTACAAATTACCTGAAATATTTTCCAGTGACGTTCTCTATACTTTCGTCAACAGCGCAGTATATACTAGTTTGTGCTCCTTCCCTCGTGGTTTTACATAGAAAGATCATGAAGGGCCATATAATATTGTATCCGGAGACGTATCGGAATAACTCGGTTATTACCATTCCGGGATGTACCGAGTTAGCGGTAACACCGGTTCCTGCAGAAAAAACAACATTGTAATTGCTTTAGTCCACAGAAAAGTGGAGGATATGTACAACAATACTTTGACATTGACAATTTTCAAATTTACTTTATTTAGTCAAAATTTGCAGTTTTAGTAGACAGCAATCTGGGGTGGGGGGGTGGGGGTGGGGGGTAATAAACCCCTACTCGACTTGAACCGCGATCAACAGATCAGCAGTCGACGTGCTAACCTACTGAGCTACTCAGACAGGCAGTATATTTGAAATGAATAGAAAAATAATGCTGATATTCATATTTATCATTCATGTTTTAAAAGGAAATCAGCCACTATAACGATGTAGAGTACCTCCTGAAGGTCATTCAATTCATTTTAGGCAGCCTATTTGAGCCCTGCGGGATAAGTCTATTTGAGCCCTCTGCCCAATGTTAAGATTAGACACAAACTCGGCTTTAAGGTGACGCTGGCTGGTGTACCTTTGAGTCTTTTACTCAGCTCTCTGGTAAACAGAACGTTGGCCAATTTGTGCGTAAGCCTGCCATTTGCCATAGGTAATTTCACTGTTGATATCATCAAAATTAATTCTGTTGCAACCTAAGTATATTGATGTCATTTTTGATTACAATTATTATAATTTTTATACATATTTACCGGTAAACGCTTATAAAACAAGTCAACATTATGAAAACGTCTTTATCATTACATTAGCTATTCTCTGCTTTAACATGTGTTTGCTGAATTTATTTCAACTTCAAGACTAATTGAACAAAAAGATCGTTTAAGCGATGCGAAATCCTTAAAACCATCCACTTATGAAAATATAACTTCTTTTCTTTCATAAAATAGTTACTCACGATATCACTTACCCATGTGGGCAATAGAGGACAAGTTGATTATCCTAGCAGGAGCGGATCCTTCAATTTTATCCAACAACAGATTAGTGAGCATGAAATGGCCCAGATGGTTTGTTCCGAGTTGCAACTCGAATCCGTCTGCAGTTTTCGTGTGTGGACACATCATCAGCCCTATATATTGATGAGCATCTTATAATGTTCTAGGTATTATCTGGTGTATTGCAACGCAGTTTTTTTTTCTTTTAAAAGCCAAAACATAAACCTCAAAACCCCCCGTTCCTCCTTAAAAAAACATTTACAAATTGTCATTGGAGATGGATGAAAGCATTCAATAGAAATAAGAATTAAACAGAGGAACCAAGCTGGCCTTGACAAACACTACAAAATGTCTGTATTTCATAGCAGGGGGTGATTAACGTTTTAATACTTAAACAAAGCTGTATGCACAATTTACTACTTGCAGCAACTCTGCAGATATAGTTGTAACGTTATAGACATTGCTCGGGGATATGCTCGGGGATATTCGATATTCGACTTTTAGACTTGCAACCTTTAAGAAGGACTACCACGTCGTCATGATGGCCGACTTCCTTGTGAAACTATAAATATCAGGCAATACGTGTTTTTACGTTTTAAATCCAGTTGTTTAACTGGGTAGCTCAGTAGTCTAACGTGTCGACTGCTGATCTGTAGATCGTTCGGTCACGTCCAGCTAGCAGGGGTATTAAATGTTCCCCTAGATTACTTTCTACTAGCATTTTTCAACTAGATAAGGTAAATTTCAATTTCAAAATATTGTGCATATCCTTCATTTTCCATCCTTATTGGATTCGCCGGTGTGTTATTCCTTCTTAAAGTCGCCGTGCAGTAGAATGATATATTGGTCGAAAAAGAGAGGGATATTGACTGGACTGGAAACAGAAGTAAGACTGATCATAGATTGAGGGGTCTTTTGATAGTGGTAATATTATCATGATAATATTAAAAAAGTATACATATTTTCATGTATTGTGGAGAAAAATAGAAAAGGCCGAATTTGATAAAATGGATCATGATTAAAGTTTTACAATGCCCACCCAAAAGGTTTTTTTATCGGTCAAATAAGCATGCTGAATTTCACCTTAATAACTTTTCAACCTGATAATATATCTGTAATCAAAACCCCTACCTGCATTGTTAACAAGAATGTCGAGTCTGGAATCTGTTTTCTTTACGTCCTCAGCAAATGTTCGGACGGATTCCAGCGATGCCAAATCCAGCATCTTCAGAACGACTTGTTTACTTCCGGTCTTTTTTCTGACGTCAGACAGTGCCGTCTCTCCCCGACTCTTGTTACGGCAAGCCATGATCACCCTTGCCCCTACAATGAATCTATATACATGTACTAGCTGTCCCACAGGGATGTACTTAAATAAAAGAAGAGGTTACTTAGTATACATCAATGATGCTGAAATTTCAAGGAATACGGACACTGTGCACGTGGAATGTAATTTTCTGTCTCTAAAGGTAAATAACATATCACCGTACGAATTCTCTTCTAGGTATAGCAATATCGTATTGTCTATCCTTGGGTTTGTAGGTAAGTGGAGAGGGGTCCACGTCTCTCTCCTCTAACCCCCTCTCTCCTTCTCCCACCTTTTCTTCCCTTTTCCATCAACCACCTCAGTTTTCTTCCTATAGTGCTGTTTATTCATCCCCTTACCTCAGTCTGGGTAGCCTTACCCCTTCTGTAGTTTTTAGCGGCTTTATTCTCTATTACAATATTTCTGACCTGGCGAGCCTTACTTACCTCTTCCTGCCAGGTTTATCGCGGTCTCCTTCCCTATGCCTGTGTTTGCTCCCGTTATAATCACGGTCTTTCCGTTCAGGCAAGTCTTGCTGTAACATTTCCCCCCGGCTGCCCACATTCGTAGAGCAAACAGCGTCACACCTGGAAAAAATTGACATGCTTTCGTTTTAAAGTTTTGTTATCACTTGCATAGTTTCTCTTAAATTGATAATTTAACTGAAGACAGATTTCTATTTGCTATCGTATATTCTGTCTTATTTTAATGTTGATCTATGAAAGGTGAAGATAACGAACAGCGATCAATCTCATAACTCCTATAAACAATACAAAATAGATAGTTGGGCAAACACCGACCCCTGGACACACCAGAGGTGGGATCAGGGGCCTAGGAGGAGTAAGCATCCCCTGTCGACCGGTCACACCCGCCGTGAGCCCCATATCCTGATCAGGTAAACGGAGTTATCCGCAGTCAAATCAGTGTGCCAAGAACGGCTTAACAATCGGTATGAAACACGTCAGACAGCATTTGACCCAATGATAGGATGTATTGACGAACTACATCGTTATAACGACAATAGAATTTGCGAAATGCTGACTTTAATCAAGACTGTTGAAACCCCTGTACCATCAACTTGTTTGTCAGTAGCTTACCTCGATTTAAAAACTGACTATACCCAGAACAAGCTCTTGCATATCGAATCAGTTGAGATATATAAACACCATATGCAGGTGATAATGGAATATTGCTACATAGATATGGGAAGTTGACGATGGGGAAGCTGAAATCATCCCGTTTGTCATACAGTTGAGTTGTCAGTTGTATATATAAATGAGATCGTCGCGGGGAAAATGATAATGTTATCTCCATGGAAACAGACTGCCACCATCCAGACGACATGGCTAATATTAAAGAAGGCAATAGTCGTAGAATATGGTAACGATAGGGACCGTGGGAGAACAGTGAAAGAATTTTGTAGGAAATTCAAGTGTGTTGAAAAAGATTATAAAAAGGAGACTTTATATACCCAGTGATCCATTACAGGGTTACGTTTTGTCCATAAGGAAATCGAAGAATGCTCAGTATACATGTATTGAACTTCCGGGGAATGCTGACTTGTTGATAACCTCCGGACAGCATACGCCTGTATCCTGAAACAGGACGCTACACAATCCCTTCTAAACATTTCCTTAAAATTCATGTATAGAAACTGAAAAGATTTGCTCAAGTGGGCAACCACCAGAAAAAAAGAGGAACCCAGCCGCGCTGAATGTGAACGACAAGTGGTTTCGGCGCGAGTTTAAAAGAACGAAGACCAAACTATTCAGTACTAAATTTCGCGAAGGTGATAATCACTCTTTTAGTAGGAGAGGGATACGAGTAAAACGAGGACGACATCTACTACTCATTCACGTATACCTGTCTGTGCATCAGAAATTTTCAAGACAAAGGTCGATATGTTTGTTCAAAATACCTTGGTCTTTAGTCTGAGACCTTAATTAAGAACTCAGGATTTATATCAGGGTCGACGTGTGCAGTGACGTGATCTAAAATACATTGCATCAGGTATCATACAGAAATCATCATTTAATAGAAAATGTCTTTTTAGGTGAGAAAAATGTTGAATATGTAAAAAGGTATTTAAGATGCCTGACTTTGTTTTAGGTAATCCGACACTTCTGATATGAATATGCCAGTTGTTTTACTGTACTGTCATGCTCCTTTAAACCAGTACAAAAACTCAGTTGGTAGAACACTCGCTTCGTGTGTTGATGACGCAGGTTCTATTCCAGGCTTTGAGTTCTTATGATAGGCAGCTATTGTTCTTTCACCAAGCGCTCGTAAAAAGTGAACATATATTTTAACGGCAAACTATATAATCTTAACTTAACTTTATGACAAATAGATTGACTTCAGTTTCTCCATCGTCAACCTCTAATATTTATGTAGCACTATTCCATTATCGCCTGTATATGGTGTTTATGTCTCTCAAGAGATTTGATCTACGAGAGCATGTTCTGCGTACGATCATTTTTTAAATCAAAGCAAGCTACTGACAAATCCTCAGTAGATTGCCTCGATTTAAAATTTGATCATGCCCAGTTGATGTTACGGGGTTTCATCAGTCTCGTTCGAAGTCAGCATTTCGAAAATTCTAGAGTCTTTAAAATACTGATCTTTAAAATGTGCGAATACAACATATTGTTAGGTCAAATGCTTTCTGACGTGTTTCATACCAAATGTTAAGCCATTCTTTACAAGTTGAATTTGGTTACGGATTATTTTGTTTATCTGATCAACATAGAGGGTTCATGGCTGGTGTGACCGGTCAACAGGGGATGCTTTTAAAAAAGAAAACAAATTTTAAAATGTGACATTTTCATTCAAGTTACATTACAAAGATTGTGAAATATTGACGATTTGTAATCTACGTTATCTCCTTTTTGATCACTATCGTAACACTATCATTTAGATTAGTGTGCGATATTTTGTTTATTTCATAACTATACAAGTCGATATATCATTTATATGTAACATTTCTGTAAATTTTCTCCTTCTCTTTACAGTGATAGAGTTAAAAAATCTTTGATCTGAAACAATTGCTCTATAGAATAAGGAATTGTTTGATTATTTTAGAGATGATATAAATTTTTCTTTACTAATTTTACAATTCGTATATCAAAGACTTTCGTACATTGTAAACTCTCAAAATCAAGTAATTTTTTTTAATGTAACAATATATTGAATTAAGATGTTTTGCTAAACTGTGTAGATAACGTAGATTACAAAATGAAAATGGACAGATCTACTCCACTGAGCATTATTTTTTAATGATTTGTGGTTGAGTGTTAAAATTTTGAAATTTTATGTTATGAATGTTTTTCTTTCATAATCTATCGTTCAAAAAAGTACTCTAAAAACTTTATTTTTTAAAATTCTTCAGAAAAAGTGTCCACATTATATGAGAATAGGTGTTAATCCTCCAAGGGACCTGATCCCACCTCTGGTATATCCAGGGGTCCATGTTTATGCAACTCTAAACTTTGTATTCCTTTCAGGAATTATGAGATTGATCACTGTTCGTTATTTTCACTTTTTCATTCAACTTTTTTTTTTATTTTTACCGGGAAAGTCTACTACCGGGTAAGAAAAAAATGACTATAATTTATAACAAATTTTTAGATGGGTAGATGTATCTTTTCTGGTAGATTGGAGATGTAAATGTTTAAAAAATAATTTGAACGCCTAAAGCGTACTTATGATATCTATGGAATTTCTGCGCGTGCACATCCGATATTGAATGGTGTTTTAGATATTCTGGCGGAAGTTAAAAGAATGGCGATCAAAAGTTTTATTCGGCAGATAGTTGGGTTTTTTGGTGGTGGTGGTTATTTTCTTCAGCGCGATTATCTTAACATTTTGTGGAATTTTATTTCATTTATTCTTTTATTTATTTATTTTTATTTTTAACATTTTTGTGGAAGATTTTTTATCATTTGAACTCGAAAACTTTTCATTTGATTGTGAAAAAGCAAACTGTATACTTGTGCACTATAATCTTGTCCTTTGAATGCTAATATATCATAATAATTGTACCCCGCTAATAACTTATATACAGTAAAATCTAATTTAATACTGATCAGGGTCAATCTACATTTCTCCAAATCTAATATGCCTATTTCATAGGGATGGGATTGTAAACGATAAACTATATACTACTTGGTAGTAAAATAAAGAGGCATTCTTTGATATCGGAAACTTAAACGGTGCTAATTTTCAAATGTCAGACAATGTTTTCATACAAAATGTAAAAATTTATTTTGATATCAGTTATATCAGAAAATAATTTTTGCTATCAAGAATGCCAAATTCCAATATCACAAAATATTTTCATATCTAAAGATACATAAAAATATTGAAGAATTATGTTGAATTATGTTGATAAGTAATCGTCATTTTATACCATACCTTAATAAAGCCTCTGTTTATGAAATACCAGGTATGATGTTATTCTTATACTTAAAAATGTTTCAGCTGTTAATACCTGGTCTGTGTATGGAGAAGGGGTGTTTATAAAAGTTGCTTGCTACCCAATCCTACTTTTTAAAAATAAATTTTACCATAAAATAGCTAAAACAATTCAACAGCACGTCATTCGATAATAGTGGAGGTATATCATGCGTCCAATAAGACAAAAACGGCACTCCATACTTTGTTTTAAAAATCACTTTGTTCTGTTATGACCGTGACCGCGATGTTCAAGTAAATTACATATGATAATTATAGATACCATTTACCTGTGATGGCGCTTGCTGTAATAACAGTTTGGTGTTCGATGAAAAAGTTGTGAAACTCATCCATGATTTTATTTCTTTTTTTATAACTAGTGTGTAACTGAATTCTATAGATTTACCTATCGAGTAATCTGACGCCTGTTACATTATAATGGGTTGTGTCTATATATCACGAGCCTGAGGTAAACATGAATATTTATGAGATACGTCTAAGATATAAAGGAATCTGATGCATTATTTTATTCCCGGAATTATTATACATATTCATTCTGACATATATATTTGAAACGTTAAATGATGCATGGTATTTTATTTAGTCCTTAAAAAAATGTAAAAAGGTTAAAGTAAATATAAACCAAGTGCACAATGCACCAATGGTGTAAGCTAGGCCAAGTGGTTCATTTATATGTGAAATGTACGGGATTTCATTGTATTTAGAATAATTTTTTTATCGTTATTGATTGTATATATCCTAATTGTATAATCAAATCTGTAAACACAACAATGCTTTCAACATATTTATCCAACTATTTAATTGTCCGAGGTATCTTGACGTTCGCGCGCGTTCCCAAGGTAAACATGCCACACCCACCACACCCAATAAACCACTGTCGTTACCATTTTTTTGCTGTTGAATATCTAAATTTTTATAGGAATAGACGTTTTAGCCCTCCCATAAATTAGTGACAATTGAAATTCAAGTGCTGGTGTATTAACAGTGTGGTTTTTCATATTACTTAAGCTATCCAAAATACAAACCTCGTTGTCTTTAGACTCCAAAGATAGAACCCAATGATCCTTACCCGTGAGATGTATTTGCACTGATGGCGGTGAAGTAGATTGAAATTGCTTATTACATTTCCATGAAGTGGAAAATTGGAGTAAGACTTGTCATTTGAAGACCATTAATATGATGAAACTGATTGGAGATAATCTGTAGAGTTTGGTTTATGATATCGGAGCAAATCCATCCCCGGGGATCTAAAATAGTTTCTTTATGAGATAATTTAAGAGAATAAACCCATTTTTTATCAGAATCATTTTTACCGTCATAAAGTTCTCTTTCTTCCAGTTTGATTTTTTTTAGCCTTACTTGCTTCCTCACTTACCTCATTTTCCAAGGCAGCGGCAGAATCAGGAGCTGGTATGACATCTTTGCCATAAAATCGTTCGGTCGCGTGTTTTTCCTCCCTGATTTTTTATCATTACGTTTCAAATTACATTGTGGTCGAATCTTTCGCGGAGATTTCAGAAATTTTTTGGCCATCCGTTTCAATAATTTTTACACCAGAATATTTATTAATAACATGATCACACAAACCATCACAACAAGGTTCGGAAGGTAATTCTAAGTTCCCTGACGTACCCTTAACATATCAGATTCTAACAATTTCTTTGGGATTACAATCTCATCTTTTGGTATCTGTATACAAGAGAAAATATCTAATAATTTGTACTGACCAATACCCGCCATTCCACATTGAATAGCATTTGAGACACCCTTGGGTATATTCTAACTCACTTTGAAGATTTTTAAATTATTCAGTTTATCTCCATTCTCGGGAAGCCGTCTTCTCATTAGGCATAATGCATTTTTTTTTTTTTTTTTTACACCTATCGGCATATCAATTATTACTTTAAAAACATTGACTCGATCGCCGATTATGCATGAAATTTTGACGATCTCCGCTCATTCCGGCAGGATTTTCACATACTAAACATGCACAGAATTCTAAAAACTGTAATGTTTTAAATGATCTTGCCTTGTAGATTGTGGAAAAGTTATCCGAATAAATCAACATGCAATATTTTTTGAGATATATGGTTTTATAAAACAACGACTCCCATATGACCTCCATTTTCTCCCCATATTTTCTCATTCCGGCAGGATTTTCAAACACTTTCCAGCAAATAAATGCAACTCTTTTTATATTTTCTAAATGGTCTTGCCCTATGCTTTATGGGAAATTTTACCGAATAAAAAAATATCAACTATAACAGGATTTATAATAAAATATTTGATACCCATTATTCTATTACGGAACCAACTTTTTTCGATCACTGCTCATTCCGGCAGGGATTTCTATTAGTTGTCATCTTACATTTTAAAATTGTTATATATATTCTGAAAGGTGTTGCCCCGTATATTATGGGATTTTTTACCGAATAAAAATATGATGAGTATTAGCGGAGATATAGGTACTTTTTTGAGTACCACTACCTCCATTCCGGCCCGATTCTGGCCTTTAGACCTGCCCATCATGCCGCTTGTTACATTTACTCAGTACCAAGAAGTGAATTTGTTTATTGAAAACTTAGAGCGGGATACAACATCACGATACATCACACAAAGAATAAGTAACAAAAGACACTTCAGTTTGCGATCAAGTGGTAAGTACCACAGGGGCTCAGTTGTCAGATATTGAAGTTTTGTATTATTTGTTCCCGAATAATAAATTGGAGTTTTGCATGATTTGTGTCCGAATAATAGATTATATAAATAAAATCCACCACCAAAATCCGCTTTTTTCGAGGTTTTAAAAAAGGTGTACCATGTGTACATGTATTTAAAAAAGTACTTTTTTTAATGTACACATGATACACCTTTTTTAAAACCTCGAAAAAAGCGGATTTTGGTGGTGGATTTTATTTATATAATCTATTATTCGGACACAAATCATGCAAAACTTCAATTTATTATTCGGGAACAAATAATACAAAACTTCAATATCTGACAACCGAGCCCCTGTGGTAAGTACTTGTATTACAGACTGTATTACTAGACGGTACTGATCAATTGATAGTCTATCGGATACTCCTTGAATATGACAATCATACCCTAGGTTATTGATATGGTCTATCGGATACTCCTGTTCAATATGACAATCATACCCTAGGCTATTGATATGGTCTATCGGGTACTACTTGTCAATATGACAATCATACCCTAGGCTATTGATACGGTCTATCGGATACTCCTTGTCAATATGACAACTATACCCTAGGCTATTGATACGGTCTATCGGGTACTCCTGTTCAATATGACAATCATACCCTAGGCTATTGATATGGTCTATCGGGTACTCCTGTTCAATATGACAATCATACCCTAGGCTATTGATACGGTCTATCGGATACTCCTGTTCAATATGACAATCATACCTTAGGCTATTGATACGTGTATATCTTTTTTAGATTTTGTTTATTACCTCCCAGCACCACCAGATGGTGTATTGTTCTTTGTCTGTCTGTTTTTTATATCAAGAACTTTAACCATGCACCTAACTATTGTGAAATACTTGCTACCTAAAAGTTCCCGTCATATTGATCAAAATTCAAGAAGACTTTTATTTTAAAAATACATACAAATATATAGGGAAAATCGTTAAAAATCTTTTTCTTAATAACCACTGGGCTAGGAAAGTACAAGTTTACATGAAAGTGTCCTGAAATAGTGCAGATTCAAGTTTGTTCAAATCATGGCCCTTGGGGGTACGTTGGGGCCACAATAGGGGATAAAAATTTTCATGCGAGTATATAGGGAAAATCTTTAAATATGGACCAAGGTGAGTGATGTGACCCATGGGCCTCTTGTTTAGAGATTCATGTATTAGTACACTTAAACCTACATACAGTATGTTCATTAATTTTGTTTGTTTTTATTGAAGACTCAAAGGGAAGGCCATTATGATTTAAGAAAACATCCATTAAAGGTATGAATTTTGTGATGCAGGATCAGTACATGACAGTTCTGTTGTTTTATGCTCCTGTATTGAGGCATATTATTTAGTTACACGTACAGTATATATTGTGTGTGTGTGAATATGTATGTATTATAAGATCAATTATTACTGAAATATGTCGTATGTTAAAAAATTATTTCAGAAAAGAAAGAGAAGTTCTTTTATGTACTCTGATATCCGGCAGAATGACAATGAAACCATGCAGAACATTCTTGATGATGCCAGGCAGAATGACAATGAAACCATGCAGACAATTCTTGATGATGCCAGGCAGAATGACAATGAAACCATGCAGACAAATCTTGATGATGCCAGGCAGAATGACAATGAAACCATGCAGACAAATCTTGATGATGCCAGGCAGAATGACAATGAAACCATGCAGACAAATCTTGATGATGCCAGGCAGAATGACAATGAAACCTTGCAGAAAATTCTTGATGATGCCAGGCAGAATGACAATGAAACCATGCAGACAATTCTTGATGATGCCAGGCAGAATGACAATGAAACTATGCAGACAATTCTTGATGATGCCAGGCAGAATAACAATGATGATGCAACTTGTTCTTCTGGTAGGTTAGATTATAGAAACACCAGCTAGCTAACTTGTCTCATAGTGTCAAAAAAATCCTGTTTAGTACATAGTAGTATTCTTCTAAAAGACTTCTCGGCATAATAAGTAACACTATTTTAATGTTGGACTTTTTTTCTCATAAGAAATTACATAGGAACTGTTTGTGCGAGAGAGAAATAGTATTTAACACAGTTAATGAATATACAGTCTTGAATTCACAACATCCTGGGGGCGCCAAAAAGAATTTACAACACTGTTTATTAGGGGTATAACAATAATATGACCTATAACGAGTGATATTGATGTCATGCCTTTACATTTTCAGAAATTAATACAGATTTCATTTCAAGAAATGTAAGTCTGTTTAAAATGTCTTCGCAAAGAAACTGCATAATGTTCATTATATTGGTATAATCTATTACGTACAATGTACATAAATCTTTAAATATTACATTCTGATATTATAATACACATAAGCACAAACATGTATATGCAGGTAAACAGCATTGTGAAAACTGTTAGAGACATTATGAACTGCAGCTTAACCAAATGGTAAGTTTTCAATTATTCTTGACGTAGCACCTGATGAGCCATCAAAATCATGAAAAATTAGGATGGTTAAATGTATTTGAATTAATTACATAGTATAAGTCTATTTTATCGTACAAAACTTTTTATGGTATGAACCCCGAATATCTACGAGATCTTGTCGTTCAAACTCGTGATTCCTATTCCCTGCATTCTGAATTAAATGATAATTTTTGTTTACCAGAACATCAAACATCTTATTCGAAAACGTTCTTTACTACTCAGGCGTACTTGTATGGAATTAGCTACCATTAAACATGAAATTATCACCAATCTATACCTGTTTATAGAAGAAATGTTGAAAAATTCATAATTAGCTGTTGTTAATTTTAAATACACATTCTTGTATGCATATTGTGTATGTATGTGAATACATATGTATCTTTTCGCCCCCCCCCCCTCCCCTCCTTGCGCCTTCTTCCCTCGTGTACTACATGCACCTCTTCTATACCATGAATATTGACCTCCGTGCATGCTTGTTGTAAAATTTGAATTTCTGTACAAAATACAAAATCTGTCTATTGAATTATGATAAAGATCACTAAAACTCCTCCTTGTCCGAATCGATGATGCAAATCATAGCAGATTAATTTGTAAATCGTTTGTCCTCATTTTCAGTGATGAGGTTGAACATAAGCGGCATCATCAATTCATGAACAACCCTGAAAAGGTTTACAGGGACAATTTTGTAAAATATTGTTTTGGAGCCAATTAAATTCAACCCGAGGTAAGAAGTGCATCAGTGTTCTTAAAGATGGTTTCTTTTCAACTTTAGCCAGCATGTTTTTACTTCAGAAGCATGACATTATTAGGGCCAGCCTATAGATGGGAGCCCTATAGTGATCAGTATGGCATGTCATACGTTGCAATATTTGATCTTTTTCATTTGTATTGTATAATTTTCCATTTATATTCTATATTTTCCATTTGCATTGTATAATTTTTCATTTGCATTGTATAATTTCCATTTGTATTGTATAATTTTCGATTTGTATTCTATATTTTCCATTTGTATTGTATAATTTTCCATTTGTATTCTATATTTTCCATTCGTATTCTATATTTTCCATTTATATTATATATTTTTTTTCGTTTGCATTGTATAATTTCCATTTGCATTGCAAAATCTTTTCATTTGTATTGCATCCGAGGGATTGTTTATTTTGATTTGTGACGAAGGATTTCATTAGTTTAGGTCCCACTTATATTTAGCCGTCACCAGCTGCAGGTGACGTACCACAAATAGACTTACTATGCTACATGTATGGGCACAGTGGCGTAGCATTGGGGGTACTTTAACGCGTCAACGGCTTTCGCAACACGATAAACGATTAATCCATTAAATAGTTGTAACAAACCAAACTCGATGTTAACAATTGGAGGGGACCCAAGGGCCGAATTAAGTCCCCCGAATCTACTGAATTCTGACTAAATAAAAATGTGCATGCTTTTCTGGACAGTTCTATGTTTTAAAAAAATGATGTGGGGGGGGGGGTGGTCGCCATTACTAGAGTTAGCTACGTATTTTTAAAAATAACTAGTCCAGGACCTGGTCGCGGTAGCTCAGTAATATATAGATAGAATGTTCTATCGTTAAAATGATAATGTCCTACGGACCCGATTTAACGATAGAATGCGTCCTATATACCTGCAATGTAGCAAAATGAAAATTGCACACAGTGCATGTTTCGGTAAAATTATGTAACACATCACTCATATGCATTTGGAAAGTTATCTTAACGGCCCACTTTGGTCGTTCTTATTTGCAAATCAGGTTTACAAGCGTTCGTTTTTGGAAAACAGCATGCAGCAGGGTGTTCCGATGGCAGTTTCCGGTAAAATGGCAGTCAGTTCGAATCGAGAAAAGTGACATTTCAAAGTGTTGAGTTTACAATATTATTATACGATTTTTTACAGTGTTAAGGACTTACAAATTACCAATGAGGTTAGTTGTATATAAATTTAACTTTAAATGTACGCGTTTATTCTTTGATAAGTTTAAAATCGTTTTGGAGCGATTCCGCAATTTTCTGCTACATTACGGGTATATGGGAGGTATTCTAACTGTGGTGAGGGCCTGTCCCGAGACACAGTTAGATTATTCTAACTAAGTAATATATCGCTTGGTTTGTGGGCGAGAGGTCGTGAGTTCGAGAACCGTTACTGTCATCGCCGCATGAAACCTAAGACATAAAGACAGTGATTGCTCCTTTGCCAAACACTCGGCATTTAAAAGTGAGAATCACGGGTCTTTCCGTAATGACCGAGTGGGGTCTGTCAGCTAACATCCCAGATTGTACTCGTCAATGCTGGTACCGGACATCCATGACTGTACCTGCACACTAATGTCAAAGTCGGAATGTCAGAGCAAGATTTTCCGGATTGTTCAACGTAGCAAATATGTATGACAAAAAGTATGAATACATACCCCCGTGTATAATTTTTGGATTTGATTTGATTTCTATGCATAAATCGCTTGTATGGAATGCCGTTATCGCCAAAAAGTAACATTGACCAAGGTAGTAAAGCTGCCGTGTATAAATTTACTGTAGAGCGGGATTGGAACATCCACCCTTTCCCCGGGAAAAATGTGATTCTGGACATATTTCTTGGTTGTTCACTATGTTCTACGAATATAATATACTTTTCAATGCAATTCTGATACTTGGGACTCAGGCGCGGATATAGAAATTTCATAAAGGAGGGGGGGGGGGGGGGCAGATAAATTGTTAATATCGAAAAGCTTGTTTTTACAGCTATAAATTTCTGCATGTATAACTGTATATGAAATTCAAAAAAGTACTCTTCAAACAATGAATTTGAACAAGTATTAGTCTACATGTATGGGTGTGAATGGGTGGTGAAAGCAAAGCAAAAAAAAAAAAAAAAAAAAAAAAAAAAAATAAAAAAATTAACAATTCTACTTGATTGTTTACTTAATTATCTCATGTTTTCAAAAGAAAGATTGAACTGAAAACAGTTTTACAAGTTCACGTCCCATGCATATGAACTACTCGCAGACGTCGGGAGGACTTTGGTAGTATAGGGAGATAAACATCTATAGAGCTGGTTTAAAAGGAGGTACGCTACACCAGAGAAATTTGATGTAGATGAAAAGTGGAGGATATGTACAACAATATTTTGAATTTGAAAATTTTCAAATTTACTTTATTTTGCCAAAAAATACAGTTTTAGTACAAGATAATCTGAAAAAAATTTAAAACCCCTGCTGGACTCGAACCTGCAACCTACAGTTCAGCAGTCGGTATTTTAACCTACTGAGCTACTCGGCTAGGTATTTAAATGGAAAAGGAAAAGTCAAATACTGCTGATATCGATTTTTTCATCCATGTTTTTAAAGGAAGTCAGCCATTATGACGATGTAGAGTACTACCTTAATCAATAATGTATTTTAACAATGTTTTGCCTACGAGAGCGAGGCATCAAAACTGACTAAACGAATCATGTATGCAGTATCAACACAAACAAACAGACCATCACCTGCACGCTTTTATTCAATTTGTCTGGACTAAATTTGAATTACAGAGGTGAGTCGAAGTAACCCAGGAACGGGATCCGGATATCATATTAAATTTCATGATGGCACAACTTCTAATGAGTTTGTGCGCAGATTTGGAAAAGCCATGATCTATGAAAGTACTGTATGTCCACTTGTGGCTGTATCATTATGATAAGGCGGTTCCCCAGGAAATCTGGAAGTGACTTCTTTCCAAATATCAACAGACCAACATAAAAAAAACGATACTAAGGAGGATAGAAGAAAACATGAAATTAAAAAATATTACCAAAAGCAACTCAAACGTGGCAATTTATTTACCCGCCGACAGTAACTTAAAGATCTATATATCTTTTTCAGCAATGGCCAGTGGTAATAAAATTAAGAAAAAGTTATCAATGAATGTTTATGAATTGGTTAAACTGTAATTTGACAGAATATATTACAGACAATTTAACCCTACAAGCTGCTGCATGCAGCCAGTGTTGATAATTGAACCCAAGAGACCAATTAGAGTATTTCTCATTGCCATTTGTCTAATTAGCATGTTTCTTCATCGTATTTACTTTCATTTGTTTATTTTTTATTATTAAGTCCTATATATTTCACAAGCCATAAAACCAAGACATGCTAAATGTGTTGGAATCATGAACAATATTTAAAATAGACATTCGTGAATACATAAAGATAATTAGTTTTTTAAATCCTATTTAATGAAATGTTTCTTCAATTATCAACTTTAAGGAGCTGCTAGTTGCTTTCAGATAATTCTATTCATTAATCACTGTCTTATTTGACAGAATACACTACAGACAAGTTAACCCTTCAGGCTGCTGCATCAAATGTTGACTCCGAGTCCCTAGAGACCCATCATCATTTCCTTTCAGTATCTTTGAAGTTTGTTTACCAAATTGCTATATTTCTATATTGTATTTATATATTGTTCTGCATTTTTTTAATTCACTCTTTAAAGGGATATTTAATATGGTAAGTTAATCCATTCAAAATAGATTAAAATCATAAAATCATTGATTGTATTTCATCATCATATTTTGCAATATCACTTTGCAAAGTGGTGATAAGGAGTACATGCGGGAGAAAATCTAATTTTTATTATTTTAGCCTTAAACTAATTTCTGAGACTAAGCAAACCAGTAATATAAAATCTTGATTAAAAAAAGAAACCTTTACACGCAATAATCAAGATAGAGAATTATTGATTTCAAGATGATATTTTGACCTGTGAACTTTGACCTTAAAGGAACTGGTTCACGATTTTTGAACAAAATATTTTTTATTTTTTGAAGTGAAACATTAAAAATATAACTCATTTAATGTTGTCAGACAATATTTTGACCTACTGAATGCAAGAATAAAAGCATTATTTTAGCCTTAAATCTGTGTTATGAAAACAAAGACTCGAGTCTTTTTTTGTAAACAAACAAACCAGTGAAATATAAATTTTGTAGTATAAAGCATCTTAATTTTGCATAATCACAAATTGTAACTTTTAGATGACACATTTTACCCGGAGAATGTTTGAAATGTAATAGATATAATAAACTTAGATCGATATCCATTTCTTCTGAAAATTTCGTAAACAATAACATACCGCAATCTTTGTTTACAAAACAAATAATAAACTCTCTAAAATGAGTTTCTGTTATAATGTATAACCTTAATTTTTATGTGAAATTATTTGAACACATTAGACAGTAGACTTTGGTCATTAAAAGTGAAAAACAAAATTTTGGGAAAAATCGTGAGTCAGTCCCTTTAAACTTGTTAGGTCTAGGAGGTACTGTAAAATTAAGTATATGTACCATGATTCAGCAAATTTGAATTTCACTCACAGATTCTTATGTTTCAGAGTGTCCTTGAAATTTGACCGTGAAAATCAATAAGAATCATTAACAATCATCAGTTCAAAACGGACAGCAATGAGTCTACTCATAACCAAGTTACCGTTATTAATTTTACTTAAATTTGTCGTTTACCTTTGACCTACATGTATGACCAACTGTAAACTAATATGATAATACCCCGCAACTGTGTTGGCGGATTAAAAGAAAAATAGAAATAATTTATAATCGTGGATCAAAGAATTAAGGATGATCATGATATATTAAAGAATTAGGTGTAATAATATATCAAAACACAGTTGAAAACATTTTGGGATAGAATAGTGCATTTTATTGTGTTAAAAAACAAAGACCTATTGGAAATGATTAGTGCAATCATACTACATGTATCTACACTTCACAATTCAATGATTAAATGACATCAAAAGAATTGATAAATAAATGATGAAAAGAAATATGACCCCCAAAGGTGGTGGGGGTACAGTATGAGAATGACGTTTATATAACTGTAGCTGTCCTTTGAACCAGACACTCTATACGTTTATTACTTTGCCCACCCTTCATGCATACAGTGTACATGTATGCTTCTAAACATCCAAGATTATTTGAAACTATGACGTAACTATGTACCTGTCAAGAATTTTAGAAGGAATTTTGGAAGGATATTCTGGGGGGGGGGGGGGGGGGGGAGGTAGGTTGTTGAAGTATGACAAGAAAAAATAACGGATAAGTAATCAAAGGTTGTGACATGAAGAAGAATGAAATATAAAGAGTTGGCCAAATAAAAAAAGTGAGTATTTGGATGATTGTTATATCTGACGAACAACATTTTTCATTAAAATTTTCTCAAAAAAGTTACTGACCCTTGCGGTTCCTACCAGTGGCAATGCCTTTGTACCTTACTGACTTATTTTTTCTTCGCTCTGGTCAAAGGTGGCTATCAAATTAGTAGTAGTGTGTACTCAGCCTGTAATTCGTCTGTCACATCGACATTAATCATGGTTTATTTCATTTACAACATATTATCGATTTTACAATGAAAACGACTATAATGGGTAATACTCCTCTAAATAGAGTTATAAAAACACGGAACTTACTAAATTTTCCTGAGAAATATTTTCATCAGAGTACTAATTTTCGCAAAATTTTTAGACATGTTAAATCGTATTGTACTGAATTTAGATTTTTCAATTTCCTTTAAAAAGACATGATAACGGTATGATCAAAGAAAAAAAATGATCTTGCTGATCGACGAGATGTTTCATCTAAAATAATGAGAAATGAAAATAAAAATCTCCAATTCACGACATAATGTCCGTTTATGAATTTACCATTATTTGGTTGATTTATATTGTTTAAATGTATTGCAGATTGATGTAAGATTTGCATCTTCATTCATACGCACATTAAAAAATCCGAAATATATTAGCCTATTGTTCGTTTAATGTTTAGGGCTATTTGTTTCAATTCATTTACTGGTATCGTGGTGTTTTTGTCAGTTTACAATATATTATGGTTAAACCTAAAAGCTATCAGCCTCTCGCGGTGAAATAAAAATGCATCAATTCAAAGGACGTTTTGTAAACATGTTCGAAGATTGACATTGTCTTTGATGTCGCAAAGTGTGCCTGCGATTCTTAGCCCAGCTGCATCACCAAGCCTAGTCTTTGCTGGTTGACAATCTCTTGAGGTTAGTATCATTTTCATTCTCACTCTTTAATAATTTTTCTTTATAATATGTAGAAGACAAGCACAGGATGCATCTAAGATGAATTATGAATCGCAATTTGAAATTTTAATATGAGAAGCTGATTAAAGATCTGAAAGTATTTAGATCTCATTTATATTTTGGGTTGTAGGTAACCATTGTAATTACTTCGCTTTATCTTCTAAAAATGAGCTTACATTTACATCATAAAATATCTAAGCTCTGGCTTACACAATTAATATAGTTGAAATTGAGTTTTTGTTTTGTTTGATGAACCCAAAAGATTACTTTTCCGTTCAAATTAATTAAACTTGATTTAAAATGCTAAATAGTATATATCATTTGAATTTATCGCTCTTTTCGAACAGTTTAGTAAAGAAAAGATAAGTAACGATAATCGATTGTAACAAAGGTAAAGGTAAGATAATAGTACAAATAATAGAGAGGTTGAGATTTCAGACGTGTACGGGTACGTGTATACTGGTATTAGGGGAATCACCGAAATTACTCGCGTATTACGTCATCACTTTTGGTGATGACAAGGTTTCTACACGTCCTCATAACTTGAGGAGAGGCATTTACACGCAAGTACAGACTTGTAACTTGTAGCTTTTACGATAAAAACTAGCCAAATGATGAATGGGAATTTAATTTTTAAACATTATATAGAATTTCTAGCTTCATTTACACGTATTTTGATCATGTAACATGTTTATCCATATAATGATTAACTGCGCTAAGTCTATGGAGCGCCAAATTAACATATACTCAAATAATTGAAGATATCTTCAATTATTTGAAGATATCATCAATTCATTTGATGCGCGCAACAATTGAAATAAAGATCTCTTCAAATAATTAATGATATCTTCAATTCTGAATTATTGCGCGCATTAATTGAATTGATGATATCATTAATTCTTCAGCTGAATTGATGCGCGCTTTAATTGAATTAATGATCTATTCAAATGAATTAATGACATCAACAATTGAATTGATGCGCGCTACAATTCAATTGAAGAGAACAATAATTGATATAATGCGCGCATTAAATCAATTGATGAGAGCAATAATTGAATTGATGCGCGCATTAAATCAATTGATGAGAGCAATAATTGATTTAATGCGCGCATTATTTCCATTATTGCTCTCTTCAATTGAATTAATGATATCTTTAATTCATTTGAAGAGAGCAATAATTCTTTTAGAGAGAGCAACTATATAATTAAAGATATCTTCAATTCAACATATCCACAATTGAATTAATGATATCTTTAATTGAATTGTTGCTCTCTTTAAAAGAATTGATGCGCGCATTAATTCCTTATACAAAAGCATTGTAAATGATTTAAAGATATCTTCAATTGAATTAAAGAGATCATCAAATTATTTATACCGAGCTCTAAATTAATTATTGCGAGCAATATTTCTACTAAATTGATGCTCTCATCAAATGAATTGAAGAGAGCAATAATTGAATTAATGCGCGCATCAAATCTATTATTGCTCTCATTATTTGAATTAATGCGCGCATCAATTGAATTGATGAGAGCAATAATTGAATTGAAGCGTGCATTAATTCATTTGATGAGAGCAATAATTGATTTAATGCGCACATTAATTCAATTAAAGAGAGCAATAATTGAATTGATGATATCTTCAAATAATTGAAGATATCTTCAATTATTTGAATTTATGTTAATTTGGCGCTCCATATAAGTCCTCGTACACGTTTATTCTACACGTCATGAAAATCTCAACAGAAAAAAAAACCCGGGTACGTGTACGTGTAAATATTATACAAGTACACGTTTGAAATATAAACCTCTCCAGATACACTTACATACTTTTGATTTTGATTCTTTCACTATTTTTTAATACATATTTATCCTTGGACAAATTTGGCTCCACTTGTTTGGCACGCTGTTTTTGGCTATATTTAGATCTAAAACTTCATAGTGTTTTCGGATTTCAAACATTTCGATTGAGCATCACTAAAGAGACATTATTTGTCGAAATGCGCATCTGGTGCATCAAAATTGGTACCGTATAAGTTTTACATTTATTAAATTTACTACCGGTAAAATTATTTTTACTACTGGTATAAATAATTAATTGTGGGTAGCTTTGACCAGTGTTTTATTTTTACTGTTGGTAAAATTATTTTTACGAGTAGGAAAATTAATTTTACTGGTAGTGTAAATAAATAATTGTGGGTAGGATGGCCAATCATAGCCGCCATTTATTATCTGGCGGCCGCCATATAAATTAACTGACGGCCGCTACTTAATTTAACTGGCGGCCGCCACTTATTATCTGGAGGCCGCCAGTTAATTTATTGTGGCGACCGCCAGTTAAAACAAGCGGCGGCCGTCAGTTCATTTATTCAACTCCCCCCTTCTCTCTCTCTCTGTTAGGGTAAGCTATAAAAAAGACATACACAAGTTAAATGAATATTAATTCTGTACCTTGGTACCTACCGGCTTCCGTATTTATTAGGTCACCCCTGAGTTTACTCTTGCAATTTGGTTGTCGTTCGTCGTCGTCGTCCGTAACAATTGAACATTTTTAACTTCTTAATAACTACCATTCCAATTCTTTTCAAATTTGGTATGAAGCATTATTGGGACAAAGGGGACATAAATTGTAAATTTCAGGACTCAAGCACTCCTGGGGCCCTAGGGGCAGGGCAAACACTGCCGAAAATTGACCAATTTTCAAAAATCTTCTTCTCAAGAACCACACACGTGAAAGACAAACTAAATACATAGTGATGTAGAGGAGGAAGGATTCTACCAAAATTGTAAATTTCATGGTCCCCGGGGTAGGGGTTCTGACCCCCAGGGCGGGGCCAAATTCGGTATATGGTGTTTATGTGTAAAACACTTAAATAACATCTTCTTTAGTGCTATTGATACTAAATTGAAAGTAAATACAAATGTAGATATTTAAAAAGAACAGGTAGTCCTTTACCAAAATTGTAAATTTGATGATCCCAGGGGTAGGGGTTTTGGTAACAGGGTGGGGCCAAAATGGTCAGTTATTAAATGTGTGAACAATAGACATTTTTAACTTCTTGATAAATATCATTCCAATTCTTTTCAAATTTGGTATGAAATATATTTGGAACAAGGGGGACATAAATTGTAAATTTCAGGATTCCTGCACCTAGGTGAATTATTTACTTTTACATCTTCATTGGAATTTTTAAATTCCTGCAGGAATTTGAGATTTCTACGGGATTTATTTTTCTCTGATTGGAATTTTAGAATCATTCCTACGGGAAATTCAATTTTCCTGTCTGAAAATAGAAATTCTATTTTCCTGCAGGAATTTATATTTTTCCCGTAAGAATTTCAAAATTACCATAGGAATTTAAAAATTCGTCTAGGAATTTTACTTTTAATGGTAAATATCTCAACGAACTGGGACATTTATCTCTCTAAAATAAGGATCATAGCTTTACAAAGAATGGTTTTAACAAAGGCATTTGTAGTTTTACCGAGTTTAGTAGAATAGGCAGGTGCATATTTGCCATGCACTTGGGCTCTGGCAGATTTTCCAAGACAGTATCTATAGTGCTTGATTTAGCAGGACACTTCCATCAAAAACGATAAAAGAATGCAATCGAAATATGTAAAAGGTTTACAATTACTATACCTTATGCCAATTATTTTTTTTTTTACAATTTGTTTCAGATTATAACTCTAATATAGCTACATCTCTATATCTAATATTAATTGTCTCGCACATGTTTACACTTGTATCAACGATTCATCTTATCTGAGTGAATTGAAGTATTGTTTGAAAGTTAACAACATTGTATTCATAGTGGCTACATGAAGACTAAATATTTTTCATCTTATTTACAGCTCAGAAAACAGAGAAGTTAGTCCACAGAAAAAAAACCCGACATTGTTGTTAATTGATAACGTTGCCCTCATTGCTTGCAAGTTTTAGAGTTTATCTCATTAAATTTAAAATTGTATGCTTCCTGCTTGACTTTGATATCTATTCAGCTATTCTGAATGAGGTTCTTTCATTATAGGAATGCTACTGTGAATTTCTCTCTGATAAAGTTGTTACATTATACATTTACATGTACTATTCATACAGTCAATCAGGTTCAGGCAGGCGGTATATTATTTGCAACTTTTCTGCAATACTCAAACTGCCACCATTACATTGTAATAATCTGATTAACTGTTATAATACTTAATTCATATTATATCATACATGGATATATACCTAGTTTTGTACAGACATGGATGTAGAATACGTTGTGAATAAAGGAGAGGTACAGTCATGGATGTTGTTAATCAGGCAAAGGTACAGTCATGGATGTAGACTATCTTGTGTATACAGGACAGGTACAGTCATGGATGTTGTTAATCAGGCAAAGGTACAGTCATGGATGTAGACTATCTTGTGTATACAGGACAGGTACAGTCATGGATGTTGTTAATCAGGCACAGGTACAGTCATGGATGTACACTATATAGTGAATACAGGACAGGTACAGTCATGGATGTTGTTAATCAGGGACAGGTACAGTCATGGATGTAGACTATCTTGTGTATACAGGACAGGTACAGTCATGGATGTTGTTAGTCAGGCACAGGTACAGTCATGGATGTAGAATATCTTGTATATACAGGACAGGTACAGTCGTGGATGTTGTTAATCGGGCACAGGTACAGTCGTGGATGTTGGTAATTAGGCACAGGTACAGTCATGGATGTAGAATAACGTGTGTATACAGGACAGATACAGTCGTGGATGTTGTTAACCAGGCACAGGTACAGTCATGGATGTAAACTATCTTGTGTATACAGGACAGGTGCAGTCATGCATGGATGTAAAATAACGTGTGTATAGAGGACAGGTACAGTCGTGGATGTTGTTTATCAGGCACAGGTACAGTCGTGGATATTGTTAGTCAGGCACTGGTACAGTCATGGATGTTGTTAATCAGGCACAGGTACAGTCATGGATGTACACTATATAGTGAATACAGGACAGGTACAGTCATGGATGTTGTTAATCAGGGACAGGTACAGTCATGGATGTAGACTATCTTGTGTATACAGGACAGGTACAGTCATGGATGTTGTTAGTCAGGCACAGGTACAGTCATGGATGTAGACTATCTTGTGTATACAGGACAGGTACAGTCATGGATGTTGGTAATTAGGCACAGGTACAGTCATGGATGTAGAATAACGTGTGTATACAGGACAGATACAGTCGTGGATGTTGTTAACCAGGCACAGGTACAGTCATGGATGTTGTTAATCAGGCACAGGTACAGTCGTGGATGTTGTTAGTCAGGCACATATACAGTCATGGATGTAGAATAACGTGTGTATACTAGACAGGTACAGTTGGGGATGTTGTTAGTCAGGCACAGGTACAGTCATGGATGTTGTTAATCAGGCACAGGTACAGTCACGGATGTAAAATAACGTGTGTATACAGGACAGGTACAGTCATGGATGTTGTTAATCAGGCACAGGTACAGTCGTGGATGTTGTTTATCAGGCACAGGTACAGTCGTGGATGTTGTTAGTCAGGCACAGGTACAGTCATGGATGTTGTTAATCAGGCACAGGTACAGTCATGGATGTAGAATAACGTGTGTATACAGGACAGATACAGTCGTGGATGTTGTTAACCAGGCACAGGTACAGTCATGGATGTTGTTAATCAGGCACAGGTACAGTCACGGATGTAGAATAACGTGTGTATACAGGACAGGTACAGTCATGGATGTTGTTAATCAGGCACAGGTACAGTCGTGGATGTTGTTAGTCAGGCACAGGTACAGTCATGAATGTTGTTAATCAGGCACAGGTACACTCACGTATGTAGAATATCTTGTGTATATAGGACAGGTACAGTCGTGAATGTTGTTAGTCAGACACAGGTACAGTCACGGATGTAGAATAATGTGTCTATACGGGACAGGTACAGTCGTGGATGTTGTTAATCAGGCACAGGTACAGTCATTCATGTACACTTTATAGTGAATACAGGAGAGGTACAGTCATGGATGTTGTTAATCAGGCACAGGTACTGTCATGGATGTAGAATATCTTGTATATACAGGACAAGTACAGTCGTGGATGTTGTTAATCAGGCACAGGTACAGTCATGGATGTAAACTATCTTGTGTATACAGGACAGGTACAGTCATGGATGTTGTTAATTAGGCACAGGAACAGTCACGGATGTAAAATAACGTGTGTATAGAGGACAGGTACAGTCGTGGGTGTTGTTAATCAGGCACAGGAACAGTCACGGATGTAAAATAACGTGTGTATAGAGGACAGGTACAGTCGTGGATGTTGTTAATCAGGCACAGGTACAGTCGTGGGTGTTGTTAGTCAGGCACAGGTACACTCATGGATGTTGTTAGTCAGGCACAGGTACAGTCATGGATGTAGAATAACGTGTGTTTACAGGCCAGGTACAGTCATGGATGTTGTTAGTCAGGCACAGGTACGGTCATGGA
The DNA here is from genome assembly GCF_947568905.1 of Ostrea edulis. Classification (NCBI taxonomy): domain Eukaryota; kingdom Metazoa; phylum Mollusca; class Bivalvia; order Ostreida; family Ostreidae; genus Ostrea; species Ostrea edulis. Next base: position 3,632,401 of record NC_079165.1, read on the forward strand.
TGTTGTTAATCAGGCACAGGTACAGTCACGGATGTAAAATAACGTGTGTATAGAGGACAGGTACAGTCGTGGATGTTGTTAATCAGGCACAGGTACAGTCGTGGGTGTTGTTAGTCAGGCACAGGTACACTCATGGATGTTGTTAGTCAGGCACAGGTACAGTCATGGATGTAGAATAACGTGTGTTTACAGGCCAGGTACAGTCATGGATGTTGTTAATCAGGCACAGGTACAATCACGGATGTAGAATAACGTGTGTATACAGGACAGGTACAGTTGTGGATGTTGTTAATCAGGCACAGGTATAGTCACGGATGTAAACTATCTTGTGTATACAGGACAGGTACAGTTGGGGATGTTGTTAGTCAGGCACATATACAGTCATGAATGTAGAATAACGTGTGTATGCAGGACAGGTACAGTTGGGGATGTTGTTAGTCAGGCACAGGTACAGTCGTGGATGTTGTTAATCAGGCACAGGTACAGTCGTGGATGTTGTTAGTCAGGCACAGGTACAGTCATGAATGTTGTTAATCAGGCACAGGTACAGTCACGTATGTAGAATATCTTGTGTATATAGGACAGGTACAGTCGTGAATGTTGTTAGTCAGGCACAGGTACAGTCATGGATGTTGTTAATCAGGCACAGGTACAGTCACGGATGTAGAATAATGTGTGTATACAGGACAGGTACAGTCGTGGATGTTGTTAATCAGGCACAGGTACAGTCACGTATGTAGAATATCTTGTGTATATAGGACAGGTACAGTCGTGGATGTTGTTAATCGGGCACAGGTACAGTCGTGGATGTTGGTAATTAGGCACAGGTACAGTCATGGATGTAGAATAACGTGTGTATACAGGACAGATACAGTCGTGGATGTTGTTAACCAGGCACAGGTACAGTCATGGATGCAAACTATCTTGTGTATACAGGACAGGTGCAGTCATGCATGGATGTAAAATAACGTGTGTATAGAGGACAGGTACAGTCGTGGATGTTGTTTATCAGGCACAGGTACAGTCGTGGATATTGTTAGTCAGGCACAGGTACAGTCATGGATGTTGTTAATCAGGCACAGGTACAGTCATGGATGTACACTATATAGTGAATACAGGACAGGTACAGTCATGGATGTTGTTAATCAGGGACAGGTACAGTCATGGATGTAGACTATCTTGTGTATACAGGACAGGTACAGTCATGGATGTTGTTAGTCAGGCACAGGTACTGTCATGGATGTAGAATATCTTGTATATACAGGACAGGTACAGTCGTGGATGTTGGTAATTAGGCACAGGTACAGTCATGGATGTAGAATAACGTGTGTATACAGGACAGATACAGTCGTGGATGTTGTTAACCAGGCACAGGTACAGTCATGGATGTTGTTAATCAGGCACAGGTACAGTCACGGATGTAAAATAACGTGTGTATACAGGACAGGTACAGTCATGGATGTTGTTAATCAGGCACAGGTACAGTCGTGGATGTTGTTTATCAGGCACAGGTACAGTCGTGGATGTTGTTAGTCAGGCACAGGTACAGTCATGGATGTTGTTAATCAGGCACAGGTATAGTCACGGATGTAGAATAACGTGTGTATACAGGACAGGTACAGTCATGGATGTTGTTAATCAGGCACAGGTACAGTCGTGGATGTTGCTAGTCAGGCACAGGTACAGTCATGAATGTTGTTAATCAGGCACAGGTACAGTCACGTATGTAGAATATCTTGTGTATATAGGACAGGTACAGTCGTGAATGTTGTTAGTCAGACACAGGTACAGTCATGGATGTTGTTAATCAGGCACAGGTACAGTCACGGATGTAGAATAATGTGTGTATACGGGACAGGTTCAGTCGTGGATGTTGTTAATCAGGCACAGGTACAGTCATGCATGTACACTTTATAGTGAATACAGGACAGGTACAGTCATGGATGTTGTTAATCAGGCACAGGTACAGTCACGGATGTAGAATATCTTGTGTATATAGGACAGGTACAGTCGTGGATGTTGTTAATGAGGCACAGGTACAGTCGTGGATGTTGTTAGTCAGGCACAGGTACAGTCATGGATGTTGTTAATCAGGCACAGGTACAGTCATGGATGTAGAATAACGTGTGTATACAGGACAGATACAGTCGTGGATGTTGTTAACCAGGCACAGGTACAGTCATGGATGTTGTTGATCAGGCACAGGTACAGTCACGGATGTAGAATAACGTGTGTATACAGGACAGGTACAGTCATGGATGTTGTTAATCAGGCACAGGTACAGTCGTGGATGTTGTTTATCAGGCACAGGTACAGTCGTGGATGTTGTTAGTCAGGCACAGGTAAAGTCATGGATGTTGTTAATCAGGCACAGGTACAGTCACGGATGTAGAATAACGTGTGTATACAGGACAGGTACAGTCATGGATGTTGTTAATCAGGCACAGGTACAGTCGTGGATGTTGTTAGTCAGGCACAGGTACAGTCATGAATGTTGTTAATCAGGCACAGGTACACTCACGTATGTAGAATATCTTGTGTATATAGGACAGGTACAGTCGTGAATGTTGTTAGTCAGACACAGGTACAGTCATGGATGTTGTTAATCAGGCACAGGTACAGTCACGGATGTAGAATAATGTGTGTATACGGGACAGGTACAGTCGTGGATGTTGTTAATCAGGCACAGGTACAGTCATTCATGTACACTTTATAGTGAATACAGGAGAGGTACAGTCATGGGTGTTGTTAATCAGGCACAGGTACAGTCATGGATGTACACTTTATAATGAATACAGGACAGGTACAGTCATGGATGTTGTTAATCAGGCACAGGTACTGTCATGGATGTAGAATATCTTGTATATACAGGACAAGTACAGTCGTGGATGTTGTTAATCAGGCACAGGTACAGTCATGGATGTAAACTATCTTGTGTATACAGGACAGGTACAGTCATGGATGTTGTTAATTAGGCACAGGAACAGTCACGGATGTAAAATAACGTGTGTATAGAGGACAGGTACAGTCGTGGGTGTTGTTAATCAGGCACAGGAACAGTCACGGATGTAAAATAACGTGTGTATAGAGGACAGGTACAGTCGTGGATGTTGTTAATCAGGCACAGGTACAGTCGTGGGTGTTGTTAGTCAGGCACAGGTACACTCATGGATGTTGTTAGTCAGGCACAGGTACAGTCATGGATGTAGAATAACGTGTGTTTACAGGCCAGGTACAGTCATGGATGTTGTTAGTCAGGCACAGGTACGGTCATGGATGTTGTTAATCAGGCACAGGTACAGTCGTGGATGTTGTTAGTCAGGCACAGGTACAGTCATGGATGTAGAATAACGTGTGTTTACAGGCCAGGTACAGTCATGAATGTTGTTAATCAGGCACAGATACAATCACGGATGTAGAATAATGTGTGTATACAGGACAGGTACAGTCATGGATGTTGTTAATCAGGCACAGGTACAGTCGTGGATGTTGTTAGTCAGGCACAGGTACAGTCATGAATGTTGTTAATCAGGCACAGGTACAGTCACGTATGTAGAATATCTTGTGTATATAGGACAGGTACAGTCGTGAATGTTGTTAGTCAGGCACAGGTACAGTCATGGATGTTGTTAATCAGGCACAGGTACAGTCACGGATGTAGAATAATGTGTGTATACAGGACAGGTACAGTCGTGGATGTTGTTAATCAGGCACAGGTACAGTCATGCATGTACACTTTATAGTGAATACAGGACAGGTACAGTCATGGATGTTGTTAATCAGGCACAGGTACAGTCATGGATGTAAACTATCTTGTGTATATAGGACAGGTACAGTCATGGATGTTGTTAATCAGGCACAGGTACTGTCATGGATGTAGAATATCTTGTATATACAGGACAAGTACAGTCGTGGATGTTGTTAATCAGGCACAGGTACAGTCATGGATGTTGTTAATCAGGCACAGGAACAGTCACGGATGTAAAATAACGTGTGTATAGAGGACAGGTGCAGTCGTGGATGTTGTTAATCAGGCACAGGTAAAGTCGTGGGTGTTGTTAGTCAGGCACAGGTACAGTCGTGGATGTTGTTAGTCAGGTACAGTCATGGATGTAGAATAACGTGTGTTTACAGGCCAGGTACAGTCATGGATGTTGTTAATCAGGCACAGGTACAATCACGGATGTAGAATAACGTGTGTATACAGGACAGGTACAGTCGTGGATGTTGTTAATCAGGGACAGGTACAGTCATGGATGTAGAATATCTTATGTATACAGGCCAGGTACAGTCATGGATGTTGTTAATCAGGCACAGGTACAGTCATGGATGTAGAATATCTTGTGTATATTGGACAGGTACAGTCATGGATGTTGTTAATCAGGCACAGGTACAGTCGTGGATGTTGTTAGTCAGGCACAGGTACAGTCATGGATGTTGTTAATCAGGCACAGGTACAGTCACGGATGTAGAATAACGTGTGTATACAGGACAGGTACAGTCATGGATGTTGTTAATCAGGCACAGGTACAGTCACGGATGTAGAATATCTTGTGTATATAGGACAGGTACAGTCGTGGATGTTGTTAATCAGGCACAGGTACAGTCGTGGATGTTGTTAGTCAGGCACAGGTACAGTCATGGATGTTGTTAATCAGGCACAGGTACAGTCACGGATGTAAAATAACGTGTGTATAGAGGACAGGTACAGTCGTGTATGTTGCTAATCAGGTACAGGTACAGTCACGAATGTAGAATAATGTGTGTATACAGGACAGGTACAGTCGTGGATGTTGTTAATCGGGCACAGGTACAGTCATGGATGTACATTATATATTGAATACAGGACAGGTACAGTCATGGATGTTGTTAATCAGGGACAGGTACAGTCATGGATGTAGAGTATCTTGTGTATATAGGACAGGTACAGTCGTGGATGTTGTTAATCAGGCACAGGTACAGTCGTGGATGTTGTTAGTCAGGCACAGGTACAGTCATGCATGTTGTTAATCAGGCACAGGTACAGTCACGTATGTAGAATATCTTGTGTATATAGGACAGGTACAGTCGTGAATGTTGTTAGTCAGGCACAGGTACAGTCGTGGATGTTGTTAATCAGACACAGGTACAGTCACGGATGTAGAATAACGTGTGTATACAGGACAGGTACAGTCTAGGATGTTGTTAATCAGGCACAGGTACAGTTGTGGATGTTGTTAATCAGGCACAGGTACAGTCACGGATGTAAACCATCTTGTGTATACAGGACAGGTACAGTCGCGGATGTTGTTAGTCAGGCTCATATACAGTCATGAATGTAGAATAACGTGTGTATACAGGTCAGGTACAGTTGGTGATGTTGTTAGTCAGGCACAGGTACAGTCGTGGATGTTGTTAATCTGGCACAGGTACAGTCACGGATGTAGAATATCTTGTGTATACACGACAGGTACAGTCTAGGATGTTGTTAATCAGGCACTGGTATAGTCGTGGATGTTGTTAGTCAGGCACAGGTACAGTCATGGATGTAGAATATCTTGTGTATACAGGACAGGTACAGTCTAGGATGTTGTTAATCAGGCACTGGTACAGTCGTGGATGTTGTTAGTCAGGTACAGGTACAGTCATGGATGTAGAATATCTTGTGTATACAGGACAGGTACAGTCTAGGATGTTGTTAATCAGGCACTGGTACAGTCGTGGATGTTGTTAGTCAGGCACTGGTACAGTCTAGGATGTTGTTAGTCAGGCACAGGTACAGTCATGGATGTTGTTAGTCAGGCACAGGTACAGTCGTGGATGTTGTTAGTCAGGTACAGGTACAGTCACGGATGTAGAATACGTACGTTGTCAATACAGGACAAATTAAGTCGTAGATTTTGTAATTGAGGCACACTCACAATGTACACTCATGGATGAAAAATATCTTATGATTTCAGGACAGGTACCGTACGGAGATGAATAATGTAGACTCTGATTTCAATTTCCTGTTTCTTCGTATCAATAAAAGAAACTTGGATAATATCTGGTTTACTTGTGTGTTTTGACTACTGTTGTAAATGTTTCTGTTAGCGAATATGGCGATCTATACAATGGATTTAAGCATAGAAATTAGATTTATTCTCTTTGTCTATAGTCTATGATACATTTTCCTCGATATTTTCACCCACCAGTAAATATTACCTTTTGGCGATCACAACTTTCTATACAATAGATTTATTAGAAATCAGCCTTCTTTTCTTAATATTTACACATGGGGTATTTTTCATTAAAAAACCATCCGTAATTATTAACATATATACTAGAGGTTTAAACATTTCGGAAGATTTTGCTCTGACATTCCGACTTTGACATTAGTGTGCAGGTACAGTTATGGATGTCCGGTACCAGCATTGACGAGTACAGTCTGGGATGTTAGCTGACAGACACTGATGTAATGACCTGCAAAACAATATTCCGTATCGCTGCACAGGCGTTGGCACGATAAAGAACCGTCATTGCTACGGCCCTGTCATCGTCGGTTACCCACGGTTGCTTCTATTTGAGCGTGAGTGGACTCAATCAAAACCGTGGTTTGCGACGATGCGGCCCTGTGTGCTAAGCACGTCTACAGCTATGGTACATCAGTGACATTAACTAATGAAATCCTTCGTAACAAATCAAAATAAACATTCCCTGGATACAATACAAATGAAAAATTATACAATGCAAATGGAAAATATAGAATACAAATGGAAAATTATACAATAGAAATGGAAAATATAGAATACAAATGGAAAATTATACAATACAAATGGAAAATATAGAATACAAATGGAAAATTATACAATGCAAATGGAAATTATACAATGCAAATGAAAAATTATACAATGCAAATGGAAAATATAGAATACAAATGGAAAATTATACAATACAAATGGAAAAGATCAAATATTGCAACGTTTGACATGCCATATGATCAGTCTGTGCATCCATCCATGCATTGAAAATTTTCAGATTTCATCTGGCAATTCCGACAACTGGGTTTCAGATCAAGTTTGAGAGTTTGGGCTTTGTTGAACTATTTTTGAAAGAGTTATTGACCTTGAATTCAAAATACACAAACCTTAATAAGTTAATTCACATTTCAAAAGTCCGCCAAAGTCTTCTGTCAAATGAACATATTTGGAAATGTATGTCCCATTCATCTTTTAGCAAGAAAAGGTTGTGACATTAACATATTAAATGTGTGCTTAATTTTATTTCTTTCAATTGTGTAGGAATTAGAATACCTTCAACATTTTCTTTATGAAATGATGTGCACCAGCAAATTTTTACCAGGGTATGTTGATCTCTATTTTAGGGGGGAAAGGGGATATACTTAATATGATAAAACATTTAAAATGAGTATTTCTCAGAAACTTACAGATACCAGTCTTGAATAACTTGTATGTAGTTATCATGTGTAACAGTTAATTTGTATGATTAAGATATTTAATATGCATTACAGTAGGTTAATTTTTTGCAGATTTTAGTTCACCTTAGGCAAAGGCTCTGATTGAAATTTGCCCATATGTGTGTGTGTTAGTTATTTTCCTCTTTGACTTCTTATCTCAAGGACCACTTGCTCAATTTCAACAAAACTTGGCATATGGTATTATTAGATGAATTGAGTTCAAGTATGATAAAGTGAGGGGTGAGATACTCAAGAAAAGGAAAAAAATAGAATGGATTATTCAAAAATAATCATCATAACAACAGCAGGGCCCTGTTAGTCCTATTGATAATGGAGCATCCCCATGTTGTGTGGATTCATGTTTAGTTAAGTCATGATACTTTGCGACAAGAATGGAATCAAAATATGAAGCCCAGATTTTTTCATGAGAATAGACAAAAGAAAAATCTTTGAAACATGATATTGTGAAGAACAGTAGGACTGGGGTTATTCAAGTGAGCATTGTGGGCCATGAACCTATTGTTTGATATCATTATCATCAACATTGAATTGATTTTGCTACCTTCATTTAAAGAAAAGTACTTTTTCATTTCAGATCTATTTTCTCCCGTTACTCCACATTTATTGACTGCAAAAATGAACAACTCTTTATTGCTTATCCTTTGTAAGTTTGCAAGTATTCCTTCTGATATATTATGCATTAGAGGTCATGTTCCGTTTGTTTGTATTTTTCAATATTTCCACACAGTGGGCATAGGTTAATGATTTTAAAACATTTCTTCTTTCTGAATTATTTACAGAATGGGACATCAGTACTTAAAATTTGTTGTTCTGAAAGAGGCCATGATACACTTAGTTTGCATAAGCACTGGACTCCCTTATAAAGAGGCAAATGAAAGATGCACTAAAACAGAAATGTCTGTAGCTGAATTTAGACGTGGCGCTAACTGAAATTCAAGGAAGTTATGGATATTTTTTTCGATTTTGAGGGGATGTTATTTTCCAGAGAATATCTTAAAAACAGTCAACAGATTTGATTCAAACTTTGTATATATAGTATGTGTATAACTAAGTTGTGCACCTGTAATTTTTATTGAAATAATTTAACATTAAAGGAAGTTATGGATATTTATGCCCCCGAGATCGAAGATCGGGGGGCATATTGTTTTTCTCCAGTCTGTCATTCTGTCTGAAACTTTAACCTTGCTAATAACTTTTGAACAGTAAGTAATAGAGCTTTGATATTTCACATGAGTATTCCTTGTGACAAGACCTTTCAGTAGGTACCAACATTTTTACCCTATAACCTTGACCTTGGAGTTTGACCTACTTTTTTGAAAACTTTAACCTTGCTAATAACTTACCATAAATAGATCCATTGACAGCAAACAATTATGGAATATTGGTTTCTCTGGTTATGTTCTAAACTGACTGGGTTAGGTTGAAAACTGATTGTTTTATAAACCTGCCTGACTTGGTTATGTTCTGGTCCTGTAGAACTCAGTGGAGCGTATCAATAACCTAGGGTACTGATTTCCTACTGGTCCTGTAGAACTCGGAGGAGCATATCAATAGCCTAGGGTACTGGTTTCCTACTGGTCCTGTAGAACTCAGTGGAGCGTATCAATAGCCCAGGGTACTGGTCCTTTAGAACTCGGTGGAGCGTATCAATAGCCTAGGGTACTGGTTTCCTACTGGTCCTGTAGAACTCGGTGCAGCATATCAATAGCCTAGGGTACTGGTTTCCTACTGGTCCTGTAGAACTCAGTGGAGCGTATCAATAGCCTAGGGTACTGGTTTCCTACTGGTCCTGTAGAACTCAATGGAGCGTATCAATAGCCTAGGGTACTGGTTACCTACTGGTCCTGTAGTACTCAGTGGAGCGTATCAATAGCCTAGGGTACTGGTTTCCTACTGGTCCTGTAGAACTCAATGGAGCGTATCAATAGCCTAGAGTACTGGTCCTGTAGAACTCAGTGGAGCATATCAATAGCCTTGGGTACGGGTTTCCTACTGGTCCTGTAGAACTCGGTGGAGCGTATCAATAGCCTAGGGTACTGGTTTCCTACTGGTCCTGTAGAACTCAGTGGAGCGTATCAATAGCCTAGGGTAATGGTTTCCTACTGGTCCTGTAGTACTCAGTGGAGCGTATCAATAACCTAGGGTACTGCTTTCCTACTGGTCCTGTAGAACTCGGAGGAGCGTATCAGTAGCCTAGGGTACTGGTTTCCTACTGGCCCTCTAGAACTCAGTGGAGCATATCAATAACCTAGGGTACTCAGGGTTTTACCCAGCATTTAGATGTTAGTACCCATTTTAAATTTAAGGGGAATTTTTGAGAATGCAGTCATTGAGCTTCCAGGGGATGGTGGTGGGGGATATCCATGGAATATAATATCCACAGATCATTACAGCCATATAAATTGATTGATTGCTCATTTTATCTATATTGTAAGTCTGACAATTATACAAAATGACTTGGAATATATAAAAAATGATTTTTGTTGAAAATTCTCATACAATTTTGTCAAGTTTCTACATATGAAGGGGAATTTTTTATCTGTGGAAGGGGAAATATCCATTTGTTGCCAAAGGGGAAAGGTACCTTATACCTGTAGTAAAAACAACCTAGATAAATCCCTGGTACTGATTTCCGACTGGTCCTGTAGAACTCGGTGGAGCGTATCAATAGCCTAGGGTACTGGTTTCCGACTGGTCCTGTAGAACTCAGTGGAGTGTATCAATAGCCTAGGGTACTGGTTTCCGACTGGTCCTGTAGAACTCGGTGGAGCGTATCAATAGCCTAGGGTACTGGTTTTCTACTATTGAAGTAATCTACAGTGTAAATATTTATTGAAATGGTTCTTTAAATCAATGAATACCTGACAAATTTCACGTTTGTGATTTCTCTCTCTCTCTACTTATAATTAACATTATAAAAGGTATGAATTAAAAAGTACATAGTGTCCTTTCATTTTGGTAACCGTGCACAAGAAGGAAATACATTCCGGGAATAAAATAATGCATCGGATTCCTTTTAATTGTTAGACGTATCTCATAAATATTCATGTGGACCTCAGGCTCGTGATATAGAGACACAACCAAATTCCAAATGCTTCATTTGTTGTAGACTTGTTCTAGTTAAAGGGGCGGGGCATTAGCTGTCATTTTGACACCAAAATTGAATTCAATGAAAATTGTTCTATATCTTATAGTAGTAGTAGTTTATTTATTTATAGTGACATGTGTATATTCACAAACATTATGTTAACAGACAGTGTAAAAATAAATCAAACACTTTAAACACAAAACTTAAATGCAGTACATAAAGGGGGGGGGGGGGGGGGGAAGCACAGCGGTAAGAAATAAAGGGAAAACAAACATGAAAACATACATGCATGTTGTAAGTAAATACCTGCAGTACATCAATGTGTTTTATGAGAAAAGTATAAAACCATATGTATGTAGACATTGGTACATAGACACATAATTTCAGTAATAACAACAGTATTTAATTTTTTCAAACACCTTTTAACCTTAAAAACAGACCGCACACGAATATGTGGTTTTTGGTGATTAAATAATTATTGTCTTGCATATTGTTCTCGGTGATGTCCGTTTATCATCTGCTGTGTAAATGTGATTAAAAATGCGTGTGTGTGCATACATGTTATCAGAGTAGACTTGCGTTATTTTTTTTTTTGTTGAGATTAGGAATAATGACGAGGTGTCGTACATTATTACATACCCATCAATGTATCGTTTGTTGATACTGTGGATTTCACAGCGTGTGATCCGGTTTTCCGGATCACCACACTGTGGTTTTCTGATTCCATATCAGTATCCTCTGAAACTGATGCCGTCACAATGACGTCACAATGCATCAACGCAACGTTTTTTGCTTAAAATATTGGCCGTGTCACAAACAAAACTGCACACAAAACATAATTTCACTGTATGTCTGTATTTTTGATAATTTGGATTACATTTAGTATCATATAAATGTGGATTTAAAATGCATAGGGGGTATATAATAAATTCATCATTACTACAGTAACTTGATCCGAAGAGTTGGATCACGTCTCATTGACAGGCGTGGATCATCAGATCAAACTCGACGCTTCGCGTCTCGTGTGATCTGATGATCCGCGCCTGTCAACTCGATGTGATCCGACTCTTCGGATCAAGTTACTGTAGCAATAATATATATTTATTATATACCCATCAATGTATCGTTCGTTGATACCGTGGATTTCACAGCGTGTGATCCGATTTTCCGTATCACCACAATGTGGTTTTCTGATTCCATATCAGTATCCTCTGAAACTGATGTCGTCACAATGACATCACAATGGATCAACGCAACGTTATTTGTGGAAAATGTTGACCCCGTCACAAAACAAAACTGCGTACACACAAAACATAATCTCATGGTATGTCTGTGTTTTTGATAATTTGGATTACAGTTATTATCTTATAAATGTGGATTTAAAATGCATAAGGGGGTATATAATAAATTTATCATTACTACAGTAACTTTGATCCGAAGAGTTGGATCACGTCTCATTGACAGGCGTGGATCATCAGATCAAACTCGACGCTTCGCGTCTCGTGTGATCTGATGATCCGCGCTTGTCAACTCGACGTGATCCGACTCTTCGGATCAAGTTACTGTAGTAATAATATATATTTACTGGGCGATTGAGTCGGATTTACACTCCGATAATCTCGACCAATCATCGCTCCTGATCAGTGTAATTAGCCCTTCTTCATCCGAGTCCTCGTCATATGCACCTTTTCTGACCGACTGCATAATGATATGAACACAAAGTAGATAAACGGACAAAATTAAACATTGTGTATTAATATTAGTATGTCAAGATACCATATGATATCTTTTTAATCTTAACTATACCTTTCATTGTCAGCTTATGTACAGGTAGCCTAAAGTTCATTTCTAGCAAGGAGGCTATATGATTAATTAAAATTACAGATAATTAAAATCAATCCATTTGAAGTGACTGGGACTTCATTGAATTCAGCAGTGCACAAGATTTTCATGAACTTTCAGAAGAAGGGAAATTTTACAAAAAACTCAAATGAACCTACCAATTAAAATGGTTAATTTCACATTCTATTCAGTGCAAAATAGAGTCTATGATTATCACTCTGTATAAGGATTCTATATAAAATTTAATGTACTTTTAAAACTATTTCTACATTTTTGAACCATAATTCATCAAATTCACTATTAGATTTTACATTTCCAAATTCTTGTTAATAAGATTAGAAAAGAATAACGTAATATCAATAATTTTTTACGTATTATCTTTTCTCCTTCGTAGTTTTACTGAATATATACATTGTTTTTTCTGAATCCGCCACTAGGCTTTATTTACAACATTGCACACGATACTGTGTACGGTCAATGCTTTGCACCCGACACCGATCATTTGTATAATGTGTGTATTATATGTTATTCATCCCACCTTGGCACATGAGATACATTAAGTAAACATACGAAGGTCCGAGTATATAGAAATACTCAATTCAAATGTAGTGAAAAACTATTTACAAAACATAGGTTTCAGTGTGTTAAGGAAAACGGATTAACTCATTGAAATTTTAAAATAAACATACAAAGCTTTTAAATGTTTTAACCTTACAGGTTTGCATAACACAAACACTTCATTGAACGAGGAATTGATATTTTTCTGATCAAAGGTATGCCTACATGTATGGGTTTTTTTCACAATTATTATCGTAACCTAGTTACATATACATATTTATACCTATTTAGTCGGGTAAATAACTGTGAAATATTGTCAATGTAATGAATATAATTGAGTAAATCACGTAACCAAAGCAAAACATCAATTTAATCAGATTATCTAAGAACACTCAACAGTAATGATGGTTGGTTGTTTATTGTTAAACGTCCCGTACAAGATTTTTACATCCATATGGAGACGTTATTAAGTTGATGAATTTTATTAAAAGATCAAAAATTGTTGAAAATGGAAATACGCCATAGTATCTTTTAATATATAATTAGCAACCATGGCAAACTTTGAAGTTCAAATTGAAAGGGTTGGGATAAAGCTATTTGAATCCGGAGACGAGTTCATGCAAACCTACCTGATGTGGACGAAACTAAAGAGCAGGTTTTAATGATAAAGTACTCATCCGACCAAAATGGATCTCATTTGCTGTTGCAATTACTACTATAATAAAATCCTTGCTTATCTGATCCACCCGTCTTAAAGAAATTGGTTTCCTTTAATTATTCATTTAATTTGATAACCATATGACAACAGGAAAATGTAGTTTTCTTATTAAAATGTGACCTATTACCGTGGATGATTCGGATCGGCCTTGATTCAAATTTGAAAAGTTCCAACATTTCTGAATTTCGATCATTTCATTTCAATGTACAAAAACAATGTCTGTGTAATATATATTGTTTTAAATGATTTGTTTCTTGGTGATATTAATTGTAGACTTACAAATATAAATAAATAACATAATTACCTTTCTTAGATATCGTTTATTTCAAATAATTAGAACGTCTATCGGAATCTTCAAGTCAGGTTTTATCGGATATTCACACCAGCATCAAATCACAGGAAAATTTGTTCTCCACAATCTTTTATTTGCAAATAAAACATTTTTTTATGTCTCTTACTGTGTTCTCCTCACTAGCAACAGCCCAATATAAAGATAAAGAGGACACATCTCATGTTTTCAAAGTATACAATATTACATGCATTTTCTCTTCTTTATGCTTATAGTAATTAATTCTGATAGTTCGTTCGCCGAAATTTTGCGATATTTAACCACAATACAGACTTAAATCTAAGCCCCGATTTCAAAAAGTCAAGTTAATTAGGTAGGTAGTCACGTGGTACAGTGACGTCACATGCGCCCTTCGGATTGTGAAAGTACTGCGAGATATTATTAAAAACTCAACTTTTAGGGGCCTAATTAATTTACCATGGGCAACATTTAAATCGATGTTGATAAATTGTCCGAGTTTTATATGTGTTCGCCACCAATGCACACATATAACGATGTAAATACCCAAATATAGCGAGTAAAGCGTGTATGAAATCGGCAAAATTGTGAGTAAATAATGTTTATATGGGCCGCTGTCTACAAACTGTTTGGGGATGTTATTCCTTTATACATCTGTAATTGGCGCTGTTTTTCTAAAATAAACAGTGCAATCATTATTTATTTTTGGATTAGACAAATTATGATACGTTAAATTGTTGACAACTAGGCCCTATGCCAAGCTATTGTCATGCGTGCATTTCGGAAAGAAAGAAAAAGACAACACACACACAAATCAATAAAAATATTCAAATTTAAAGTGGTAATCACATTATTTTATTTTGATAAAGCAATCTTATTACTATTTTTGAATTGTGATCTGCACGTCTTTAGGAAGTACGAAGTGGGAGCACGGGGTTATAACCTACTGACGCACTCAAGATGCTACGAGTTCAATAAAGAAATAAGTTTATAATTCAATTTAAAGTTAGGAAATACAATATTCTATTATTTGTATAATTAAAAGTTCAATTATTTTGTATCTTTATTTTTTGTCGTTGTAAATCTACCAGTTGGTAGAAGTTACATTGTGTCGTCGATATATGTTGTTACAAGGTGAAGGTCAGTTGATCCGAGTGTGTATTGAATTTGAAGAGCAAAACAGAATGTATGCTATAGGCCTACCAGTGCTTATAGCTTCGATATATCCATTTTCTCGCAGTTTATCAGGGTCTCTGTCCAAGCGATGTTTGAAAAGGTGACTGGGTGTGTTTTTTAAGGTAAAGTTCTTGTTCCAACAAAAAAATTATCCACGTCTTTTTTCTCGTACCTTCCTTCGAAAAATTGAAAAATACTCATTCTAAATCCTTTCTACCGACAACTAGTACACCCGAGCACGGCACAATACATCTTAATGCATTATTATTTACAAGCCGTTAACGTGACAATTGTTTTTTTGTCGATTAAATCTAATCTGTTTGTGAAATGGCTAATAGATGTTTTCAAACCCGAGGGCGCATATGACGTCACACAAAATGGCGCGTAAACTAGCGAAAGAAAATATGCATATCGCAAGATTTGAATTTCATCGCTTTCAAACTCGAAAACTACGCAAAATATTTCATTTAAAACACATTTAAAGTAGTTTTAGGCATAAAAAGAGTTAATTTTGCTGAAAAAATGAAAAAGTTTAGAAACATGCGTTGTGTCCTTTAACTGACAGAACATCAAGACGCAACACTGTGAGAATGCAATATGCCATTCAATAAACGTAACAAAGATTCAGAAACAAAGGAAATAACATTTTTCATTTTTAAAATCATAGCAGTCAATGTATAAATGAAATCTTGTATCACCCATTCGAATTGTGAAATCATACTTCGCGTGAACTGCTTTAACGAGCCATTAGTTAAATTAATTTTGGAGTAGCAATCCAACTTAAACCATTTTAAGATTCACACTGAGTTCATGATATGCAATTTTGCACACGACACTGTATACTGCTATAGAGGTTTTGAATATGACAATGGATATTTGAAGAACGTGTGCATACATATATCATTATTTTGTGTTGTGCGCAAAAGTCGTCGTCTGTGCATATACATGTAAATGGTAGTATTGAATCTGGTTTTAAAAAATTGCAGCAAACAGGTGCTCAGTGGGAATGTTATTGTCATATGGTGTGTAATGCAGTAAAATGCACAAATAATCTCTTCCTTCTTTAGAAGATGTATGATTATTTAAATACTTTTTAAAAATCTTTCTTTAGCATACTTGTTAGTTTGTTATCCGTCGTTCCGGGTAATCCTTAACTATCGTTACCAGTCGCTGTATTAGGTTTAGGGAGTTGCGTTGCGCACGTTGACCTGCGGACTTTTCTTGAACTCTATACATTTTGCACACGGTATTGTTTACTTAATTGAATATTTGCACACTGAATAGTTGTATATCGTGTGCAATATATATATATATATATATATATATATATATATATATACACACACCTTATTCATCTTGCCTTGAACACAAACACTGTTTGTGAAGCAGATTGTACAGCCTTCCTAATCAAAGGTATGTTTTTGTTTTTATCTTCGTGTTGTATACTGCTATACAATATTACACATCATAATCATGATGAATATTTGGAGAACTTGTGCATACACATACAATTATTCAGTATTGAAAGGAAAAGTCGTTATTTGTGAATTTAGATGTAGTATATTCAATCTGGTTTAACATTTTTGCAGGAAAGATGTGCTTAACTGCATATTTTATTGTTATCTCAGTGTGAGAAAAATTTTCATTTATAATCTGCTGTTTAATGCAGTAAAATAAACAAATAATAAACAAAGAAGATAAAATATCGTTACCAGTCGCTGTATTGTGTTTGATAAATTGTCTTGTGTTTGTTGACATGCGTTCTTTTCCTGAATCCGCTCCTTTAAAGCTATACATTTTGCACACGGAACTGTATACTCAATCGATTATTTGCACACGGTACTGAATAGTTGTATATCGTGTGCAAACGAACTAAACATATTTTATTCATCTTGTTTTGAACACAAACACCACTTTCCTCAAGGAATTATTTGCACTTCGTAATCAAAGGTAAATGTCCTTTCGCTATGTATTATCTTTATGTTCAATTGGTGGAATAAGATGTAAAACTTATACGGTACCAATTTTGATGCACGAGATGCGCATTTCGACAAATAATGTCTCTTCAGTGATGCTCAATCGAAATTTTTGAAATCCGAAATAATAAACTTGGAAGAGCTATGTTAGGGAAAAACAGATACTAGACTAAATGTGAAATATATTGGTGCCATACCACAATTAACAAAATTCTAGTGACTGAATCTTAATATCATTTTTATTGAAATTTGATTTTAAAAATTCTTTCAGAATTCCACTTTAAGAAAAATGTCTGACCCATGCAACTGCCAAATAAGTAAGTAATTATTAATTTTAATGATTAATCAAGTTACCGCTATCCATTGTGATACATTTTTCTTTCTAGCGGGAAATTGTCAGTGTTCAGGCATCTGTCCCTCCACTGGGTGTAATTGTGCTTCTGGGTGTAAATGTGAAGCCGGCTGTAAATGTCCCGGATGTAAGATTGTAAATACAGTGGTAAGTTTTTACACAACGATTTATTTTCAATTTCTTACCGAAAAGATGAAATTCCGTTAATTTTCATAACTGTGTTTACAGTATATTTACACTCCGTTCAGCATGTTTCTGCGCATACAGAATAGAGTGTATCCGACCTGACACGTGTAAATGTGCTGCGGGGTGTAGCTGCAAATAGTGAATAAATGATTGCATGAAAAGACATCATTCATTTGTAAATAGTGTACATAACAATAAATGCATAATGTTGATCATTATCCAGATTTTCATATTTTTTTTTTTTTATATACATTATGTGTTTTTGTTCATGAAATAAATAATTGAAATTAAAAGTTCAGAGTTGTTATGTGTTGTTATTTAAAGATGCATGTGGTTGGCACCAGTAGATGAAATATACTTGAAAAGTCAAACAATTGGAATTCAACCAGATTCTTCCTTGCTGAGTTTAATAAAAGAGTAAAAAATGTTGAAAATAATTGGTTGGTTTCTTGTATAATAATTAACGTCGCGTCATGTGGAGACGTCAGCATTGCCGATGAAGGACTGCACAATTTAGGCTTATGCTCCGCTCTCACGGCTTTTGAAGCAGGGATGGATCTCTTAGGTGCTTAAGTGCATATTTTATTGTAATTGAATGCAAAAGAAATTTTCGTTCATAATCTGCTGTCTAATGTTGCAATGATAACCTCTTTCTGCTTTTAAAGATGTATGAAATAGGGGTCAAAATACCTAAAAGGTGCTGTCATGTGGCCCACTATTGGGCTATCTCATTTATGTAATAAAGAGAGTTTTGTGATGCATGTGTGCTTAAAAAAAACTTCAAAATATAGAGATAGTCCAAAGTTTAATCATGTATTTCTGATACCGTATTTTTCTTATATGTAAAACTTATACGGTACCAATTTTGATGCACCAGATGCGCATTTCGACAAATAATGTCTCTTCAGTAATACTCAACCGAAATGTTTGGAATCCGAAATAACAATGAAGTTTTAGAGCTATTATAGGGAAAACAGTGTGGCAAAAAAAAAAGTGGAGTCAAATTTGTCTAAGGATAAGAGCTATAGGTGAAGGTGATAATCCTTAGTTTTGAAATGAATTTCTAAATTTTATAACACCAACTAAATATACATCCGTATTTTCAAGTTAGTAACGAAGTACTTAGCTACTGGGCTGTAAAGACCCTCGGGGACTAACAGTCCACCAGCAGAGGCCTCGACCCAGGGGTCGTAATGTAAAACTTAAACGGTACCAAATCTGATGCACCAGATGTGCATTTCGACAAATAATGTCTCTTCAGTAATACTCAACCGAAATGTTTGGAATCCGAAATAACAATGATTTTTTAGAGCTATTATAGGGGAAACCAGTGTGCCAAAAAAGTTGAGTCAAATTCGTCTAAGGATAAGAGCTATGCGTGAGGGAGATAATCCTTAATTTTGAAATGAATTTCTATATATAAAATTTCAATTTTTTAGAACGTTACATGAATAAAAAATGTTTGACTATTTGAACTGTTTGCCCGTACCTCGACGAGATCACGCATGACAATAAATGGATGATTCCTTTCCAAACATGTAGGTAAAAGAGGTTTGTTTCTCGTCATGGATGAGTCAAGGAGAAACACATCTGTTTCTACGATAGAAACTGGCTGTAGCACAGTTTCACAAAACGCTTTGAACATATTTCATATTGTGAGGTTGATCACTGTTCGTTGTTTTCACCTTTCATTAAGAAACCTTTTTATAATACAATAATAAGTCTTGGATTTTCTTAAGTAGGTTCATACCGACCCCGTACAATAATAGATAACAAGGAATAAAGGGTTTACCTACAGACATATACAAATAAAAATCAATTCTTTAAAAACTGTTTTATATATCAACTGTTTCATATTTAATGGATAAATTAAATTAATTAGGAAATATTTCTTTCATGATACCCCCTCCCCTATAATAAAAGAACTTTGAGGAAATTGTCGTTTATGAATTGGACAAGGGATGATTACTTCCCTGAAAACATAATTCGGTTTAATGTCATATTTCTACGGTTTAATATTAATAGCGTCTTCTCCAGAAAATTAATTAAGTGATCATGCAAGGTGAAGATAACGAACAGTGATCAATCTCATAACTCCTACAAGCAATACAAAATAGATAGTTGGGTAAACACGGACCCCTGGACACACCAGAGGTGGGATCAGGTGCCTAGGAGGAGTAAGCATCATATCTCTTAATTAATGCTAAGACATACATGTACATGTATATAACAAATATATCTCTGGTTAATGCAAATGACAAAATGACGTCCAACAGACTTTTTCTCACAGAGAAACTTTCACAAACTGCAGTTGACTTTTGCAGAGTACATGTTTTGGTAAACATCACTCATTAAGTACTTATCACTCTTAGGCAAGGTGTTGTGAAAGCTATCAATTGTTACAATGTATATATAGCATATTTAATGTTTGTTTTTTTGATGTAATTATTTGTACTTATATTAATATTCCTTTCGTGCTTGTACGGTAGCCTACAGTACAAAATAAGTAGGTTTGTGTGGGAACGGATGCAACTGTACAAATCACTGTATGGTTAGAGGCCTGTACGGCATGCATATATTTTGATTGGTTAACTTTAGTCATGTGGTCTAGAACCGAAGGCTAAATTAGTCGCTACGATACTACGGCATATTTCTGCAAGTTGTACGGCGGCAAAATTCAAATCTCTTCAAGGCGAAAATCAAGGTCAGATTACTCATAATGTAATAATAGCGAAGAGTGTTAGAAATCTCCCACCACACTGGACAACCAAAACTTGTATTTCTAAAAAATCAACATACTATTTTACACTTGCATCGCATGTTGTAGTGCAAAGAGTTCACCACATGAATAAATTTATATCATATTGCCTTGTTCTGTTCATTCACCCGACAGACTACAACTGAAAATGTTTCTAGTATTCTTCACCAGTGTGGGATTGTTTATTGACTTTCCATGATCATTGGAATTATCCTGGCATGAGTGGCACTTCTGAGGATTCAGAAATAAATAAGAAACCTCTATACTTTATACCCAACGTGGGTAGCTTACCAAAGCGAGTCAACAAATTATGGATCTGAATGAATTGCTGTTTTGGAAGAGAAAATTACGTGAAAGAATCCGGAAAAATACAATAATGGTATAATTTGAAAATTCAAGGTCGAAACGAAGTTAGATGAGTTGTACGATGAATTACTGTTTTAGACAACAAAACCACGTGAACGAATCCGTAACAATACAATATTGGTACGATTTAGAAACACAAGGTGGATACTCAAGGCCGAAACAAAGTAATTGTACTTGAATGACCGTTTTCGAAGACAAAATTTACATTCTCGTATAAAAGCGACAAAATCAGCAAAAACATTCTGCTCTCGATATGCCTTTGGTTTTTATTTGTTAACTACATGTACTACTTGAAAACCATTAAAACAATTTTTTCTGTTTTGTACCCCCACCGCCTTCTGTGAACCCGTCCTCTCCTCTGACTCCGTCCTTTTCTGTAAACCCGCCTTCTTCCGTAATTCCACCTTCCTTGAACCCGTTCTCTTCTGCGACTCTGTCTTCTTTTCAATTCCCTTCGTCTACCCCGCGATCTGGATCTTGTATCCCTGTATCGATCTCGAACGTATTTTCTTTGTTTTCTCCCTCTCCGTCTTCTTAGTTTCCGGTCATGTGACTTTCTATACATTTTCCTGAATTTTCTGTATTTCCGCCTTCTGTAATTCTGCCTTCTTCTCTGAACCCGTCCTCTTCTGCGACTCTGTCTTCTTTTCAATTCCCTTCGTCTACCCCGCGATCTGGATCTTGTATCCCTGTATCGATCTCGAACGTATTTTCTTTGTTTTCTCCCTCTCCGTCTTCTTAGTTTCCGGTCATGTGACTTTCTATACATTTTCCTGAATTTTCCATATTTCCGCCTTCTGTAATTCTGCCTTCTTCTCTGAACCCGTCCTCTTCTGCGACTCTGTCTTCTTTTCAATCCCCTTCGTCTACCCCGTGATCTGGATCTTGTATTCCTGTATCGATTTCGAACGTATTTTCTTTGTTTTCTCCGTCTTCTTAGTTTCCGGTCATGTGACTTTCTATTAATTTTCCTTGATTTTCGCCACATTCGTCTTGATGTTCTTCGCCTATAATTTATCCTGCAACGCCTCCAATTGCATCTTCGATCTGTATATCGCAGAGGATGTTTCTAGTAAAAGAAGACATTTACTGACAATATCAGTAGTTTCAAAAATACCCGTTAATCATATGGCGTCATAAGCAGTTGCGGATCCAGAGTCGGCGGGCCGAGCCATCCCCCCCTTTCACAAATATGATTGATATCTTATAGAAATGTCCAACACTTTAAAATATACAGTCTTATTTTGTCAGAACTCAAGAGCTTCAAGTTCGCCTCCTAAATCCCCACCATGGCTTCTTCCTGGACCCATCCGAGGGCTTTAAGACAGCCCCCAGATCCCCAGCCTTTTACCCCCCTCTTCAGAAATTTATGGACCTGCCACTGATAAGGAATATTGAACTTCATTTATCTAATAATATTATATGTATTCGACAAAGAATTGATAATTGCTTACAAATATGACACCTCTGGGCTTTAAGCTGGAAAAGATCGTCGCTGCGTAATCAGCACCACCCTTCATGCTGTATCTGTTGACGCCTTGCTCGCTTACCAGCAGCTGTTGAGCTTTTCTCAGTTCCGTGAGTTTCGCCATAGTTCTCTCTGGTAAGAATAATGACGGCGTTTACATGCATATGTTTTCTCTTCAGTGAAAATATAAGGTTAATTCTAGGATGTCAACAAGTACTCGATTATCGCTTTTTCATAGTCGAGCACTCGTTAAAAATAGCTTTTTAGTAGTATTTATAAAAGTCTAACGCTTTGTTTGTTTGTTTGTTTTAGTGTGTAAACTATTTTGTCCAATTTTAACTAATAACGTCGACCAAATTATTTTTAAACAGAAATAATTAAAGTAATTCCACCCTCCTGTGATGTCATCAGATTTTGCAAAATCAATGCTTTATTTACATTTATGTGTGATAGGAACATAAATTTTGTTGGAGTCTTTTCCGATAGTTATTGTAAAAAATCTTGTTAAAAATAAACTATTTTAAAAGTCTAAGTTAAAGATGAATAATCAATGATACGTTTTAAAATATTGAATCCAAGGGCAATAAACCTGTTTCTATTGATTTCTTTATCATATCTATTATGCGATAGATTTCCTTTATTTTTACAGACATTTTGTATATTTTTGTGAAGATACAGTTTCATGAAATTGTTATGAATGCTACTATATCGTCATAACCAGTTTTTATGAAATTTTGATAATGCTGTTTAAGGAAAATTGCAATTTTCTGACGGTGATATATAATTCTGTTTATGTACGTCTCGTATCTTAAAAAGTGTGATGACATATGTATTTTATTTGATAATTTGTTAGTTTTAACTCTAATGAATGGAAATAAATACATTTTTCAAACTTGTATCAGATAAAACTGCGAGTATGGAGTTACCTTAAATCGTACATTGCGCATACATTGGAAAGATCTTAGGGGCCTAAATATGATTGTTTCTTTTTATGTCTAAGTGCATTTTGATTGTTGCTTGTACAACATTTCAATGTCAAAATAATTTCCGTTTATCTACTTCTGTCACAACTCGGTGAATGATTCAGTTGGAACTAGACCCCAGTTGATTGATTATGGGTATAGTATCATGTGTAACCACACACTCTCAAAGGTTGGGTTAATTTCCTTGGGAACGGCGCACTCAAAAAAATTCTCAGATAAAAGCTTGCTCTATGTTTATTTCGCATAAAACAAAAATAATGAAATGAAGTCATTAACATAAATAATAAATTATAGTAAATGTCTGTCTTATATTTCATGTTGATTTACTTTTCATGCTATCCGTGAAAGTGAAATAGTATACATATGAATTTCTTATTCTCGTCCTGAAGCTAGTACATATATATCTGAAGGCCGAAAGACTCGGAGTTTGAAGGAATATTAAGCCATGCAGTTCCAAAGCAACAGAAAGAAAATTTGGACTGTGTTTACCATAATCTCAGCGAGATTGGTCGAGGCTGGATATTTGGACTGACGAATCTCGCTGACATTATATTTACCAATATTTTTAACAACACGGAGTACAGTATTCTATTCAAGATTGCTTGATTGATCGTATATTATTTAACGTCCCACTCGAGAATATTTCACTCATATGGAGACGTCATCACCATTGCCGGTGAAAGGCTGCAAAATCTAGGACTATGCTCGGCGCTTGCAGTCTTTGAACAGAGAGGGATCTTTACTGAACCACACCTGCTGTGACACTGGACCTCAGTTTTTGTGGTCTTATCCGAAAGACCGTCCTTAAGTCGCCTCTTACGACAAGAAGGGGGTATTAAGGACCTATTCTAACCTAGCTGCAGAACGGTACACAAGTATTGTAGAAAAAATGTACTAGGAATTTTTTTATATAAAATTCATGAAATGAAGATGCAAGAACATAGCGATTTAAGGCCCCAACCGTGCGCATGTTTTTATGCGCCGTAACTCTAAGGTTTTTATAAGGGATGGATCTGTAGCTCTCTGATCTGTCCCAATATTTTTTCAGAGAGCTACATTTCTGCAGCTAATTCTAACCCGGATCCCCAAAGGACTTCTATTCAAGAGATACGGTTATAAGACTTATTGGTTGACATGGTAACAAATGTATTTACACTCGATTTTTTAAAAAAACAACTTATCTTTAAAATAAATGAAATTTCTGTACCTAGGTAGTTGTAGAATCTGTGGTCCAAAGCGAAGTCCGTACGACCTGGTGAGTACAATCGCGGTGAAATGATCAAACCATCAGATCGATAGAAGGCCACACATGACAGAACAGCAAGAATAAAGATGATGCATTTCTCCTGCATTTTGGCAAAGCCCTTGGCTGTTCACTGTATATAATAGAACAATTTTAGAAGAATTTTTTTTAGATCATAAACAAAACATGGGTAATTATTTTGTTTCATTTATTTTAAGTAAATTATTTACCATTTACATTAATCTTTAGAATATGTGTATGATAATGTATTTTTTTTCCAGGAAATAATGTATTCTGAGAGAAGTTTCTAAAAATACATGTATTTTAATATACACAGTATGACCATTATTAATGGGGTTAAGATTCATTGTCTAAGATATTCTACATTTGATCGGGTGATATTGGGGAAATCAAAATAGACCAACTTATTCATTATTTTCGATATAAATTTCATCAGAGGAATATGGATTAAAATCCAATATCTTATACACATACACGTATTATAAGGCATTATGTTAGTTAATTGATAGGGTATGTGCCTAATTCTTGAATGCAGTTGCGATGTGACACTGTGTGTGTACCGGTGTTGTAACATAGACTTCTCCCCTGCATAGATTTTCCCCCGGAAAAACGGGCCCGGGAGAGATTTCCTCCCATAGGGAGAAAAAGCGCCCCATCATATAAGTTCCCCCTATGTAGAAAGTCAGTATAGAGTTTGCCCCTGGGCGGAAAAAAACCTCCCTGGTATAGAATTTTCCCCCTCCTGTTTCCGGATTACGATATTCATAAAATAAACGATTTTTTTTTAGACGTTGAAGTTGGGTTTACACGCTGAAAACTTTGAATTGCATATACTAAATACAATAAGCTTCTCAAAAGACTTTAACGATGGTCGTTATCATTAGGATTTTTCGTAAAAAGTCGACTAAAAGATATACAAAATATCTGAAAAGTAAAATAGATGCACTGTATAGATTTAAGCAATTTAATTTTCCCGTTTAATAAAATTCAAAATTCTAAATTAAAAAAAAAACCCATTAACTTCTTCCCAACTTCACTATTTCAAATGTTAGATACTGGTAAATAACGGCAAAGACTTAAGATGTCTGGATGAATTTTTGATATACCATTACACTATTTGAATAATTTCCTTAAAAAAACATAAGATGATGATTGATATACACAAGACCCTGCTCAAAATTTAAAAAATAAAAAAAATAAAAATTCCTGGGTCTAGATAAGCAAGGGAATTCTAGTAATAGAACAGGAAACGGATACATAACTCACATGTAAGAAGGGGGGAAGGCATACTGTCATTTAGGGGGAAATTCTATACTGGGATGGCTTTTCCTTGGGGCAAAATTGGGCCCGGGTTAATTCTCCCAAGGGGGAAATTCTATGCCAGGCCCATCTTTCCTGGGAGAATGTCTATCCCGGGCCCGTTTTTCCGGGGGAAAAGTCTATGCGGGGGGGGGGGGGGGGATTGTATGCTACGACACCGGCATATATTTATATATGTCTTATGCTGGATTTTTTCTCTCCTTTCTATCATGAGTTCATATTTGAATACTATTTTACATTTGTTTTGTGCTGTGATTTTTTTCTATTATGTATTCATGTATTTGGTTACTAATTTTAATTACTAATTTTATGTTTTGTATATGTTTTAATGCAGGACCACAATGAAAACTAACTGTATGCTAATTTGTATCATCATGGATAAATAAAGGCTATTATTATTATTTATTATTATTATCATGTTGTAACATCGATTTTTTGGGGGTTTGAACCAAGAAGTCATTTATTGATGTAAAAGTGATATAATTTAATTTTTTTTTTTTTTTTGGGTATTCTGTTTCAGAGTGCTCAAGAAACAAAAGTTTATTTGTCCAACGTTTTGTAATATTACCTTTTCCTAGACACAATAAAACAAATTGCACTGTTTTATTATACAAAGGACAGAATATTATATACTATAGATATACTATATATACAGAAAGATATATAAAATGTTATACATGTATTATTTTCGTCAATAATATTTTACTAGAAAGCATTGTAAGAATTTCATGTATTTCAACACATAAACATATAGTACTAGAATGATGTGTATTCTTTTAGTGGATAAATCTTATAAATATGTTTTCTTCATTTACATCATCATTCACGAATTACCTACCCCCACAGAAAAGTGAACATATATTGTTTAGATTTGCATCCTGAAATACATTTCACACATACAATGTGGCAAATCTGACTACTGATATTTTTCGGGTTTTTTTTCTCTAGAGTGTGAAACATCGTAATTAGGTTTTTTGTCGTCATTTTCAGAATCAAAAAATTATTTTCCTTTTAAATTCACTAAGGGGTGGGATACAGAGTTTATAAGAAATCTTTTTTTTGGTCTATAATATAATATGCCTTGTACCCCATGCAATTACATCAATACAAATAATACGCCCAACCTACTCTTGTAAACATTTTATCGGTATTGCTATCAATATACTGTTACTCAATTTTACAGAAAGACAATGTTGTAATAGAGCTCACCTTCATTCTTGTTAACTGGAAGGACAAGAACAGCAGGTTTGACGTCCAAACGAGGACGCTAAAGAGGCAATCGCGTGTCATCATACATGTTGTCACACAAGTTGAGACAAATCCGAAACATATTGTGGTTTCAAGTTTTCAATCAATATGAATTAAACAAACTCGTTCTATTTTCTAAAACATCTGAAAAACGCGCAAGATATCTATCTTTGTGGAAGTGCTAATATTGAAAAATACTAGTATTCTTAAATCCACGGAAGAATATGAACAAGTTACGAAGAATGACAAAACCATGCAGAAACCACGTTTTATGTAAGAGGATGATTGATGAAAATAATACGAATGATTTTTTGAAAATATATATTCTCTAGATGCTCAAGTATCACAAAGTATCGTGCTTTGTATGGGCAGGTAACTCTGTACTTTCCAATAGAATACATATTATGCGCTACAGAAAGCAATTGGCAATTTGTCAATTATCTTTTCGCAAGCAGTACATGATATATTAAAAAAATCATCACAATTTTTATGAACTACACCTGTAGTACTGTAAAGTAAGAAAGATTTTCATTTATAGGCTATCTCTTTTTTTTTTCTTTTTTTTTTTTTTTTGACAGGATAAATCGCTTATTCCAATTTTGCATGATTCTTAGCTATTGTTGAATATTATATCATCACTACTGTAATGTCACAGCAATATTATATCATCACTACTGTAATGTCACAGCAATATTATATCATCACTACTGTAATGTCACAGCAATATTATATCATCACTACTGACTGTAATGTCACAACAATATCTTATCATCACTACAGCAATATCATGACAATATCATATCACCACAATAACATCATATCCAGTGGCGGATTTAAGGGGGGCGCAGCCGGCGCCCCCCCTTAAATTTTCAAATTTAAGGTAAATCGTGGTATCTTGTTTAGAAAAATGTACCAAACGATAAAAGAAGCAATAATTTCTTCCACTCCCGGAGAAATAAATAACAAAATCTTTTGATTTCTTGAAATACTTTATTGGGAGAACTTAATTTTTTCCAAAACCTCTTAAAATTTGCGTCATTTTTATTAATTTCACCTTATAAAAAATGATAGAAAATATTACAAATGGCTAAATAGGAGACATATTTCAAGCTCTATAAAACCTATAATATCCAGGGCCTCAAGGCGGTCCCCAGACCCCCTGCCTCTTAAAGTGGCGCCCCCTGTAATCACAATTCCTGGATCCGCCCTGTAACTCTTCAGTATTCAGACCTCTGTCCCTCCACTTAGTTCAGAATATACATGTGAATCCGACTTTAAATGCCAGTGGTCACTCTTTTACAGAACTTACAATCAATTAACTTGTATCACTATGCTTACAATATGTCTTTACTCCTTTCAACAGATTCTTGCGCACACGGAATAGGATGTACCGGACTATTCTCTTTAGAGAAGTCGAGAGGCATAGCCTTCATCGACTTCTCTTCGCAAGCATTCATGTTTTGATTCTGGAAAACGTGTAAATGCCGGAATCGGTGACGGTTTATGCTTCGACCGACATTTCGACTCAGATGTGCCTGGCACCTTGGGCGTCACCGTCTGTGGTAACTTGCCTATGAGTAATAAGTATTTAATCAGTGATGTTTATCAGAACATGTACTCTGCAAAAGTCAACTGTACTTTGGTAAAGTTTCTCCGTGAGAAAAGTCTGTCGGACATCATTTTCTCATTTCCATTGACCAGAAACATTTTTGTTATACACATCTATGTCTCAGCATTAACTAAGAAATATGATCACTCTTGACAATTAATTTTCTGGAGAAGACGCTATTGATATTATACTGTAGAAATATGCACATTAAACTGAATTTTGTCTTGAGAGAAGTAATCGCCCCTTGTCCAATTTATAAATGACAATTTTCACAAGGTTCGTTTTTTATTGGGGGGAGGAGGGTATTATGGAAGAAATATTTGCTACTTCTATTGATTTATCTATTAAACATTAAACAGTTGATATATAAACAGTTTTTAAAGAATTGATTTTTATTTGTATATGTCTGTAGGTAAACCCTTTATTCCTTGTTCCCTATTATTGTACGGTATGAGCCTAATTAAGAAAATACAGCACTTATTACTGTATCATATAACGGCTTTTTAATGAAATATGTTCGAACCGCTTTGTGAAACTGTGCTACAGCCAGTTCTATCGTAGAAACAGATGCGTTTCTGCTTGACTCCTCCATAACGAGAAACAAGCCTCTTTGACCTACATCTTTGGAAAGGAATCCTCCATGTATTGTCGTTACTAGCTTAAAAATACGGATGTATATTTAATTGCTGGGATAAAATTTAGAAATTCATTTCAAAATTAAGGATTATCTCCCGAATGCATAGCTCTTATCCTAGGACAAATTTGGCTGCATTTTGTTTGACACTCTGCTTTTCTTTCAGCTTTTAAAATTTTAATGTTATTTCGAATTTCCAAAATTTCGGCTTGAGCATCACTGAAGAGACATTATTTATCGAAATACGCATCTAGTGCATAAAAATTGATACAGGATAAGTTTGTCGAGATAGGGGTAAGCAGTTGAAATAGTAAAACATTTTGGTTTTTTTTTGTTCATGTAACGTTATAAGAAATTGAATTTTTCACTTTATATAAGAAAAATTCGTTAAGCACGCATGCATCATAAAACCCTCTTTATTACATGAATTTGACCCAATGACAACACCTTTTACGTATTTTGACCTATTTCATACATCTTTCAGAGCAGAAAGAGCTTATCTATGCAACATTAAACAGCAGATTATAAACGAAAGTTTCTTATGCATTCAGTAATAAAAAATATATACTTAAGGTAGTACTCTACATCGTCATAATTGTTGACTTCCTTTAAAAACATGGATGACAAAATCGATATCAGCAATATTTGACTTTTCCTTTTCTATTTAAATACCTAGCCGAGTAGCTCAGTGGGTTAGAATACCGAATGCTGAACTGTAGGTCGCAGGTTCGAGTCCAGCAGGGGTTTTAAAATTTTTTCAGATTACCTTCTACTAAAACTGTATTTTTTGACAAAATAAAGTAAATTTGAAATTTTTCAACTTCAAAATATTGTTGTACATATCCTCCATTTTTCATCTACATCAAATTTCTCTGGTGTAGAGAATATCCCCTGGGGACTTCCGGTCTACTTGTTGTAGTGAGCACGAGGAAATTTTGTGTGTCGGAAAATTTACCTTTTTGCGTCTACTGTGAGTAGTATATTTGCCGACTGCTGTTCTGCAGAAGGCTTTATGTATATATGTTTCAATTTTCTGTGTAAAATAGTTAGACTTTGAGAACATTGTAAATAATTGTGCATAAACGTGAGATGGCAGCCACGTCGGGTGGCAGCCATCTTGGCGGATCAAACAATTTATTCAAAGACAGAAAGTACTGTCGTGAGAACACTGTGGTTGTAAATGTTAGAGACAATTCTCTCATCAAACCCGAGGGAATAATACAATTCGTCAATGAGAACTGTGGTTTGGGGTCTCTTTATGCATATGTGCCTAAATCAGGTAATTTGTATGAACTTACTCTTGATGGAAAAGCACCAACACAATATTTGCTGGAAGGAATAAGACTTGGCAATGATTTGTTTGAATGTCGTGAAGTTGTACAGACTTCACTGATTGTTAGTTTTTTACACCTTCCTGCTTACATAGATGATGGAGAGATTGAACAAACTTTAACATCAATGGGTGTTGAATTGCTGTCACCTATTAACAGACGATTTTATCCTGGAACTACAATTGCTGACGGAACAAGGTACGTTAGGGTGAAACTACCTCCTCATATGCCCTCTTTTCCATACACTGTGAAATTTCAAAAGGAGTATCATAGGTGTATTCATAACGGTCAAATGAAAGTGTGTTCGCTGTGTTACGCGAGTGATCATTTATTTAGAGCATGTCCAAAATTTGTGTGCTTCAAGTGTAAGCAGCAAGGTCACTACGCGAGGGCCTGTAAAAATCACTTGTGTGAGCAGTGTGGTGAATGGACATTTAAATGCCAGTGTTGCATGAGTGATCACAGTTCTGAAGAAAACAATGAATTGGAAGTGTCTGAGGTGGAGAAAGAGGACGTGTTAGAGGGTAACACAAATATGGAAACAGAAGAGGCGAACGAAGGGGTGCAACATGAGAACGAAAATATAGACGAATCACTTATTTGTGCGGAAACAAAACAAAAGAAACATACTGAGACGACAGAAAATCAAATTATTGTGAATAAAAACGATAAAGTGAATATGTCTACTAATAAAAATGCCCCTAAGGATGGTGAAAACGAAATTCAAGAACGGGAATTGAATGAAGCCTCTCAAGATTGTGAAAACATGATTCAAGAGCGGAGTGAGAGTGACTCTAATGTAGGAACAGATTCGGAAAATGAAATCATCATCGTAGAGGGGAAAGGCAAAAGAAAAAAGAAATTGAAGAAGAAGAGAAACGCAAAAAAGAATAAATGAAATGGAAAGAATGGACAAACTCTTATTCTTAATTACAATCATGGTGATAGTAACTTCGTGGAACTGTAATGGATTGTGTAATGTAAATAAGATGAAAATGATATTTAGTTTATTGGATGAAAGGAAGTATGATATCATTGGTTTACAAGAAACTCATTGGCGAGATGACTTCATTGAAAAATATAAACATTTATGGAAAGGAAGTATTATGTACAATAACTCTGAGACGTCGTCAAAGGGTGTAGCTTTTTTGATTAGAAATGAATTAAAAGATAATATTCAATATGTAAAAGGGTGCGATGGTAGATTTCTACATATAAAATACAAAGAAAATGATGAAAATTTTGATATTATAAACATATATGCACCTAACGTTGCAAAAGAAAGGGCCAATTTTTTTCAAGATATGTCTAGTATCATTCCATATTCAGTGAATCTTATAATACTAGGTGATTTTAATAACACACTTGCAGAGATTGATAGATGTGGTAAGACACGTCATGTATATGACCAGGGTTACAAAGCCCTGTTCAATATGATGAATCAACATGGTGTAGCAGATTTATGGAGAAGTAGAAATAGAGGAGAAAAAGTTTTTTCAAGAAAAATGTTAGTAGGAAACATGTTAGTTCAAAGTAGAATAGATTATATTCTAGTTTCACACGTTATAAGAACATATGTTAGAAATATATTTTATGTTGAAACTACACTAAGCGATCATTCGATGGTCGTGATGTACTTGAATAATACTGTTTGTGAAAGAGGACCAGGGTTGTGGATACATAATAATTTGCTATTGAATGATGATACATATAAAACAAAAATCGTAGAAATTATTGAAAGAGAAAAAAATTGTATATTATATGAAAATTCAATGTTGGTGTGGTGGGATAATTTGAAATACAAGCTCAAAAAGTTTTCTCAAAGTTTTAGCAAAACTAGAGCCAGGGAACGAAATAAAGAATATTATGGTTTACAAAACAAAATGCAAAGAATTTCACAAAATTTAGCAAATGGAGTACAAGTTGATATTGAAAAATATGAAGCAATCAAACAAGAATTGTCAGATTTTGAAAATGAAAAGTGTCAGGGTGCAATACTTAGATCAAAAGCACAGTGGGCAAATGAATCAGATAAATGCACGAAATATTTTTTGAATTTAGAAAAACGAAGACAAGAATCAAATTCAGTAAAAGAATTGTTGAGTGACACAGAAGAAATAAAGAAGGATATAGATTCAATTTTAGAAATAGAGTACAATTTCTATTCTAACTTATATTCATCAGTGCGAATTGACTCTGAAAGTAAGGCACAGTTTTTGTCATATGTGAATAGAAAAATTGAAGAAAATGATAAGGAAATGTGTGAAAGGGATATTAACAAAGAAGAAATTGAAACTGCAATCAAGGAAATGGCTAATAATAAAAGCCCAGGATCTGATGGGTTGACTGTTGAATTTTATAAAATGTTTTTACCACAATTAAGAGATATTCTACTCAATTTATTTAAAGAAATTAACAGAAAACAAACGATGTCTAACTCTATGAAAATGGGTGTTATTACGTTGTTATACAAGAAGAAAGGAGATAAGAAATTGTTGAAAAACTGGAGGCCTATAAGCCTGTTAAATGTAGATTATAAGATAATAGCAAGAGTTATGGCAAATAGACTGAAACAGGTATTACCAAATATTGTGTCTGAAACACAGACTTGTTGTATAATAGGAAGAGATATTGCAGATACTCTAGTTAGCATTAGAGATGTGATTGATATGGTAGAGATGGATAATTTAGAGGGTTATGTGGTTAAAATTGATCAGGAAAAAGCTTTTGATAGAGTGAGTCATGAGTATTTACTTGATGTATTAGAAGTATTTGGTTTTGGAACCCAATTTAGAAAATGGGTACAGATATTTTATACGGATATATACAGTAGTGTAAAGTGTAATGGACATTTAACAAAATATTTTCCTATTAAAAATTCTGTTAGACAAGGTTGCCCAATATCTGCATTATTATATGTTTTATCAGCAGAACCTCTGAATTATGTCATGAAACAAAATACAGTAATAAGAGGCATTCCAATACCAATGTCAGAAAAGAATGGGTTGATGTTTCAACATGCTGATGATACTACAATGACAGTGTGTGACAAAAATTCTGTTTTTGAAGTTTTCAAAGTATTTGACATGTATGAAAAAGCATCTGGTGCCAAAATAAACATTCACAAGTCTGAAATAATGTGTATAGGAACTGGTAGAAGTTTTGAACAGGAAAAGATATCATTGAGTGTTTCTGAGACAAGTGTCATGAAAATTCTTGGTATTTATTTTGGCAAAAATGGAGTAGAGTGTGAAAATTTAAATTGGAGAGACAAAGTTAAAAACATTAAGCAAACTCTTAATTTATGGAGACAGAGATCCTTAGCAGTTCAAGGTAGAGCCACTTTAATTAATACCTTGTTCATGTCTAAATTATGGTACTCATTGTCAGTTATATCGATTCCACAATGGGCTAGAGACAGTATTCAAAAGGAGTGTACCAATTTTTTATGGAATTTTGGCTCACACTTGGTATCTTATAAAACAATAATTGGTGAAAAACACAATGGTGGTTTGAAAATAGCTGATATCTATCTAAAAATGTTATCATTTAGACTAAAGTTTCTTGCAAAGCACTTTTGTTGTAATAAAGATTTTCTGTGGAAACATATTTTTAGATATTTCCTATCAAAGATTCAAAATTTAGGAGCAGGAATGGAGATATTTTTACTACAGTTTAAGAAAACAGATTTAGAGGGTCTACCACAGTTTTACAATGAATTATTTTGTGCATGGTATGCCATAAAAGATTATATCATTGTTACAGAAAAAGAAAATGATGTTTTTAATTATTGTCTGTTTTTTAATCCGAAAGTACAAAGAAGAAACAAAATGTTGAATTGGAAAGATTTTATTAGTGCTAGTATTACACATGTCAAGGATATTTCATATGAAGTAATTCCGGGATTTTTACCAATATCATGTATTGTGGAGATTTTTCAAGAACAAAATTCAGAGGTAAATGTCTCACTGATTACAAAAAATTATAAGGATTTGTTATTATCTATTCCAGAAGAATGGAAAAATTATGTTCATGAAAATGAGTACAAAAGAACATGCTTTCAGCCAAATTTTGATATTTCATATAGAGATCAAAGGATAGTGTTCCAATCCGGTACAGTACAAATATTTTATAATTTGTTAGTTCAAAAAATGTTTCAAGAACCGGTGTCAAATATTTATTGGCGAGATAAACTTGATATGAATGATAAATCATCCATTGAAAAGCGATGGGAAACGGTATGGGTGTTATACAAAACACCAGATATTACTTAACTGGATTTCAAAAATTTTCACAATATTATATTTACATATGAGAAACTTTTTAAGATAGGGAAGTCTGATTCTAAAATATGTCCAATTTGTATGCTAGAATGCGAGGATATAATGCATTTATTTATTAGATGTAAAGAGTTGGCTGAATTTAAGAACAATTTTGTTATTTATCATCTTGAATCGTTATTGAAAGATTGTGAAAGTGAAGTTTTTAACAGATTAAACTTTGAAGAAATATTCATGACAGCATTACATAAGGGTATCAAAAACGTGAATGTATTTTTTGTAAATTATTTTATATCAGTATGCAGATTTTGTATTTATAGAAGAAGACAGATTTTTTTGCAAAGTGAAAAAAAAATAGATATTGAAAGGCTTTGTAGATATACATTGAGACATTACATTACTTATAACCATTATCAATTGACTGTTTTAGAAAAGAAAATGAACCTGTTTAAAAAGTTTTTCTTACATAGAAATCCTCTATTGAAAGAAACAGAGGGAATATTATTGTTCATATTTTAGATACAAAGTGTTTTAAATGTGATTGTAACTGATGATTAGTCTGTGATATCTGTTTAAATGTTAATCAATAAAAGAGAAAAAAAAAAAAAGAATACCGAATGCTGAACTGTAGGTCGCAGGTTCGAGTCCAGCAGGGGTTTTAAATTTTTTTCAGATTACCTTCTACTAAAACTGTATTTTTTGACAAAATAAAGTAAATTTGAAATTTTTCAACTTCAAAATATTGTTGTACATATCCTCCATTTTTCATCTACATCAAATTTCTCTGGTGTAGCATACCTCCTTAAGCGCGTGAGAGATCCATCCCTGCTCCAACGCCGTAAGCGCCGAGCATATAAGCCTAAATTGTGCAGCCCTTCATCGGCAATGGTGAAGTCTTCATATGACTGAGTGAAAAAATTCTTGAGCGCGACGTTAAACATATACAAGAAACCAACCAACAATTTTCAACATTTTTTAAAACCCTTTTATCAAACTCAGCTAGGAAGAATCTGGGTTTATTCCAATTGTTTGACTTTTCAAGTATATTTCATCTACTGGCGCCAACCACATGCATCTTTAAATAACAACACATAAGAACTCTGTACTTTTAATTTCAATTATTTATTTCATGAACAAAAACACAGATTGTATAAAAAAAAAATGAAAATCTGGATAATGATCAACATTATGCATTTATTGTTAGTACACTATTTACAAATGAATGATGTCTTTTCATGCAATCATTTATTCACTATTTGCAGCTACATGCCGCAGCACATTTATACGTGTCAGGTCGGATACACCCTATTCCGTATGCACAGAAACCTGCTGAAAGGAGTATAAATATACTGTAAACACAGTTATGAAAATTAACGGAATTTCATCTTTTCGGTAAGAAATTGAAAACAAATCGTTGTGTAAAAACTTACCACTGCATTTACAATCTTACATCCGGGACATTTACAGCCGGCTTCACATTTACACCCAGAAGCACAATTACACCCAGTGGAGGGACAGATGCCTGAACACTGACAATTTCCCGCTAGAAAGAAAAATGTATCACATTGTACATTCACTCTCACAATGGATAGCGATAACTGAATTAATCATTAAATTAATAATTTCTTACTTTTCTGGCAGTTGCATGGGTCAGACATTTTTCTTAAAGTGGAATTCTGAAAGAATTTTTAAAATCAAATTTCAATAAAAATGATGTTAAGATTCAGTCACTAGAATTTTGTTAATTGTGGTATGGCAGCAATATATTTCACATTTAGTCTAGTATATTCTTCCACTATATGAACATAAAAATAATACATAGCGAAAGGTCAAAAGAGGTGGATATTAAAGAGGATTCGGATGCAGACGGGCTAATTACACTGATCGGGAGCGATGGTTCGTCGACATTATCTGAGTGTAAATCCGACTCAATCACCCAAGAATTATGACACATCGTGATTTTTGCTATGCTCAAGAAAATAACGTAAATGTACCCTGATAACATGTAGTAATGTCCTTTAAATCAGGAAGAGATTATTTGTTCATTTTACGGCATTTACACAAAAGATGATAAACGGACATTTCTCCTACATACAAAATTTGATTACATGTATCTCGATATAACTATGCATGTATTTACTCGTAATGACGAATATAACTCGTTGTGACTAGACACTTACTTGGTACGAGTCACTATTTTGTTAAAACAAGTAAACTCTTATTTTTGAAACAAAATTACAATTCCTAATATGTTTTAATCTAGTTACGTTTCATATGAATGATAGATTTACTTATAATATGACAATGTTGGACTGCCTCCCTTAGGCATTACCAGAGAAACAATCCTTAATAAAATTTACAAGGGGGTCATTATTCTACGGGAGTCATTTTTCTAAACGTGAAATGGACTGATTTTTTGAAAAAGACATTTTTCTACGGGCAAAAGGGGTCATTATTCTACGTCGAATAATGACCGGGGGTCATTTTCGACGTCGAAAAATGACCCCCGGTCATTATTCTATGGGAGTCAAAATTTGCCTCTACACCGGCTACACATTTACACCCAAAAGCACAATTACACCCAGTGCCTGAACACTGACAATTTCCCGCTAGAAAGAAAAGTGTATCTCATTGTACATTCAGTCTCACAATGGATAGCGATAACTGGATTAATCATTAAAATTAATGATTACTTACTTTTTTCACAGGTGCTTGAGGACAGAACCCCCCCCCCCCCCCCCCCCCGATATAGACCCCCGGGCCTTTTCGACTTTTTTTTTATTAAAACATATTTGTAATCTAACCTATACCATCGATCCGAAAAATTACCTAAAATAAACGTTTTATAAAAATTCGTAACCCACTCTATATATAAAAAAAACTTCGTCTGTCAACTGAGAGGCACTACCAAGGAATTCTTTTTGAAATGCCCTATAAAACTCTACCTACCAGTAAAAACGGTGACATCACGCCGTAGCCCAGATATTTCCCTCACTAAAAATCTGTATGTCACTCTAATATAAATTCGTTCATTGGGTAAAATTATACGATTTTCACCGACAAGTTATCGGTTTTTAAACTGATCAAAGCTTGGTCAACGGAAGTGGGGGCTTTATGTCACCTATCGCAAGAAGGATAACTCCGCTGGTAAACCGAGAAGTTCCGAGTGTCAATGGAAACTCAATCTATCACCAGAGGGCGTATTACGCTACGCTACAACACCTCTGTCAACGTCTGAATGTCAAGATTCTTGGCAAAACTTACTTTTACCTATTGCATCATATAAATAATAATTTTACAAGTTTAAGTTTTAAGCTTTAAATCTTAAAGTTGGTTCACAAAAACAACAAATTCCATGATTATTCTAGTATTATTGAATAATGAATATTTATATAAACCTTTTAATTCGCTCAGGTGTCTCATATTTACCATCTACTGCTTTTAAAAAATTCAGACAAGTGTTTGATTTGCTTAGATATTATCATTACAGTTTGATATGCTAAGTTAGTTTTAGTACATTTTGATATGCTTTTTAGACGTTGACAGAGGTATTAGTGGAGCGTAGCGGGAACGATAACTCTGGGTAGAGATTGATGGAAACTATGTAAAGGTAAGAGAATTACGAAATGCACTTATTTTGGCGCATATTTACCTCTAAATCAGGAAGAGATTATTTATTCATTTTACTGCATTTACACAAAAGATGATAAACGGACATTTCTCCTACATACAAATAATAATAAAAGATTTGCTTTTATCACAGCACCCTTTTCACAGTGAAAATGTCAAATCAGGTTAAATAAACTGCAATATACATGTATAATGCTCAAAGGATGACTTTTGCGCACGATACTGAATAACTGTATATCTATGCACACGTTCTTCAAATATTCATTGTCATGTGCAAAATGTTTATATATAGCAGTATACAGTGCCGTATATAAATTGAATATAGTCAATTCAGTCTGAATAATCAAATGACGTAAAGAAAATTGCTACCTAAATAAAATGAATGTTTCAAGCAATTAAATTGTTAATGACAGGTGCATCAGATAAGCAACAGTCTGATTACCTTCGTGCTTACTATACAGCGATAGGTATCGATTTTGATTGGGATAAGTATACTTTTTCAATGAAGCTTCTCCTTATTGTAATCCTCATCACGTAGTTTTGTATGAAGTCGTTCCCAGATTCAAAGAAATTTGACTCAGCCATAATTTGAATTCAACGTGCAAAGTCCGCTATGTTTCTAATTATTGATCTGCAAATCGTATGGTGTATTTTTATTTTCGACAAATCCTGTGGGGATCCGGGTTAGAATAGGTCCTCAGTACCCCTTGCTTGTCGTAAGAGGTGACCAAATGGGGCGGTCCTTCGGATGAGACCTCAAAAACCGAGGTCCCTTGTCACAGCAGGTGTGGCACGGTAAAGATCCGCGACAGACCTAAGTCGTTAAAACAGGTAGTGATAGTTCCATCGCCAAACGTTCGGCATCAGGTGTGAATGTCATGGGTCCTCGGAGATGCCTTAAAAACGTATCCCCCATGTCACAGTGGGTGTGGCACGCTAAAGAACCCTCACTGCTCAATGGCCGTAAGCGACGAGCATAGGCTTAAATTTGAAGCCCTTCACCGGCATTGGTGACGTCTCCATATGAGTGAAAAATTCTCGATCGAGACGTTAAGCAATATTCAATCAATCAATATTTCCGACAATTTTGAGCTCTTTATGGAACTCAGGAAGAAAAAACAAACGATTTTCTCTCAATTATTTCATTTTTAAGTATATTTCATCTCTCGTACCAACCACATGAATCTCAGGAAGAAAAAACAAACGATTTTCTCTCAATTATTTCATTTTTAAGTATATTTCATCGCTCGTACCAACCACATGAATCTTTACAACACATTAGAACTCTCTACTTGTAATATGTTTATTTCCTGAACAAAATCACGTAATGTAACTAAAACATGAAGATCAGGATATCAATGTTATGCGGGTATTGTTGTCTATATACAGATGAATATTGCCTTTTCATGCGACAATTAATTCACTATTTGCAGCTACAACCAGCACCACATTCCGTCGGGATCCGGGTTAGAATAGGTCCACAGTGTCCCTTGTTTGTCGTGAGAGGCGACTAAATGGGACGGCCCTTCGGATGAGATCGCAGAAACCAGCAGTTGTGGCACGATAAAGATCCCACAATGCTCAAAGGCCGTAAACGCCGAGCAAATTTTGCAGCCCTTCATCGGCAATGGTGACGTCTCCATATCTGTGAAAAATTCTCGTGCGGGACGTGAAACAATATCCAACTTTTGCATGTGGCAGGTCCGGTACTATTCTCTTTAGAGAAGTCGGTAGGCATAGCCTTCATCGACTTCTCTTCGCAAGCATTCATGTTTTGATTCTGGAAAACGTGTAAATGCCGGAGTCGGTGACGGTTTATGCTTCGACCGACGTTTCGACTAAGATGTGTCTGGATTTACGCAATAGACAAGTTGTTTTCAAACATTTAACAGCAAAGCACAAAACCGTCACAAGGAAATCAAAACTTACTTGCTTTTAATCCATTTTCAACCTGCCCCTGTCCCGGGTTTAAGTCACAACTCTGTTTACGTCAGCCTGCTTTTCTCTTAACTGGTCCCCTATTGTGACAGCTCCCAAGACCAGTTAACGTAAACCCGGGACAGGGGACATGTTGAAAATGGATTAAAAGCAAGTAAGTGTTGATTTCCTTGTGACAGTTTTGTGCATTATTGCTAAATGTTTGAAAACAAGTTGTCTATTGCGTAAATCCAGGCACATCTTAGTCGAAATGTCGGTCGAAGCATAAACCGTCACCGATTCCGGCATTTACGCGTTTTCCAGAATCAAAACATGAATGCTTGTGAAGAGAAGTCGATGAAGGCTATGCCTCTCGACTTCTCTAAAGAGAATAGTCCGGTACATCCTATTCCGTGTGCGCAAGAATCGGTTGAAAGGAGTAAAGACATATTGTAAGCATAGTGATACAAGTTAATTGATTGTAAGTTCTGTAAAAGAGTGACCACTGGCATTTAAAGTCGGATTCACATGTATATTCTGAACTAAGTGGAGGGACAGAGGTCTGAATACTGAAGAGTTACAGGGCGGATCCAGGAATTGTGATTACAGGGGGCGCCACTTTATGAGGCAGGGGGTCTGGGGACCGCCTTGAGGCCCTGGATATTATAGGTTTTATAGAGCTTGAAATATGTCTCCTATTTAGCCATTTGTAATATTTTCTATCATTTTTTATAAGGTGAAATTAATAAAAATGACGCAAATTTTAAGAGGTTTTGGAAAAAATTAAGTTCTCCCAATAAAGTATTTCAAGAAATCAAAAGATTTTGTTATTTATTTCTCCGGGAGTGGAAGAAATTATTGCTTCTTTTATCGTTTGGTACATTTTTCTAAACAAGATACCACGATTTACCTTAAATTTGAAAATTTAAAGGGGGGGGGGGGCGGCTGCGCCCCCCTTAAATCCGCCACTGGATATGATGTTATTGTGGTGATATGATATTGTCATGATATTGCTGTAGTGATGATAAGATATTGTTGTGACATTACAGTCAGTAGTGATGATATAATATTGCTGTGACATTACAGTAGTGATGATATAATATTGCTGTGACATTACAGTAGTGATGATATAATATTGCTGTGACATTACAGTAGTGATGATATAATATTGCTGTGACATTACAGTAGTGATGATATGATATTCAACAATAGCTAAGAATCATGCAAAATTGGAATAAGCGATTTATCCTGTCAGAAAAAAAAAAGAAAAAAAGAGATAGCCTATAAATGAAAATCTTTCTTACTTTACAGTACTACAGGTGTAGTTCATAAAAATTGTGATGATTTTTTTAATATATCATGTACTGCTTGCGAAAAGATAATTGACAAATTGCCAATTGCTTTCTGTAGCGCATAATATGTATTCTATTGGAAAGTACAGAGTTACCTGCCCATACAAAGCACGATACTTTGTGATACTTGAGCATCTAGAGAATATATATTTTCAAAAAATCATTCGTATTATTTTCATCAATCATCCTCTTACATAAAACGTGGTTTCTGCATGGTTTTGTCATTCTTCGTAACTTGTTCATATTCTTCCGTGGATTTAAGAATACTAGTATTTTTCAATATTAGCACTTCCACAAAGATAGATATCTTGCGCGTTTTTCAGATGTTTTAGAAAATAGAACGAGTTTGT
Organism: Ostrea edulis; assembly: GCF_947568905.1. NCBI lineage: Eukaryota > Metazoa > Mollusca > Bivalvia > Ostreida > Ostreidae > Ostrea > Ostrea edulis. The sequence goes on from NC_079165.1 coordinate 3,674,570, forward strand.
TTAATTCATATTGATTGAAAACTTGAAACCACAATATGTTTCGGATTTGTCTCAACTTGTGTGACAACATGTATGATGACACGCGATTGCCTCTTTAGCGTCCTCGTTTGGACGTCAAACCTGCTGTTCTTGTCCTTCCAGTTAACAAGAATGAAGGTGAGCTCTATTACAACATTGTCTTTCTGTAAAATTGAGTAACAGTATATTGATAGCAATACCGATAAAATGTTTACAAGAGTAGGTTGGGCGTATTATTTGTATTGATGTAATTGCATGGGGTACAAGGCATATTATATTATAGACCAAAAAAAAAAGATTTCTTATAAACTCTGTATCCCACCCCTTAGTGAATTTAAAAGGAAAATAATTTTTTGATTCTGAAAATGACGACAAAAAACCTAATTACGATGTTTCACACTCTAGAGAAAAAAAACCCGAAAAATATCAGTAGTCAGATTTGCCACATTGTATGTGTGAAATGTATTTCAGGATGCAAATCTAAACAATATATGTTCACTTTTCTGTGGGGGTAGGTAATTCGTGAATGATGATGTAAATGAAGAAAACATATTTATAAGATTTATCCACTAAAAGAATACACATCATTCTAGTACTATATGTTTATGTGTTGAAATACGTGAAATTCTTACAATGCTTTCTAGTAAAATATTATTGACGAAAATAATACATGTATAACATTTTATATATCTTTCTGTATATATAGTATATCTATAGTATATAATATTCTGTCCTTTGTATAATAAAACAGTGCAATTTGTTTTATTGTGTCTAGGAAAAGGTAATATTACAAAACGTTGGACAAATAAACTTTTATTTCTTGAGCACTCTGAAACAGAATACCAAAAAAAAAAAAAATTAAATTATATCACTTTTACATCAATAAATGACTTCTTGGTTCAAACCCCCCAAAAATCGATGTTACAACATGATAATAATAATAAATAATAATAATAGCCTTTATTTATCCATGATGATACAAATTAGCATACAGTTAGTTTTCATTGTGGTCCTGCATTAAAACATATACAAAACAAAAAATTTGTAATTAAAATTAGTAACCAAATACATGAATACATAATAGAAAAAAATCACAGCACAAAACAAATATAAAATAGTATTCAAATATGAATTCATGATAGAAAGGAGAGAAAAAATCCAGCATAAGACATATATAAATATATGCCGGTGTCGTAGCATACAACCCCCCCCCCCCCCGCATAGACTTTTCCCCCGGAAAAACGGGCCCGGGATAGACATTCTCCCCGGAAAGATGGGCCTGGCATAGAATTTCCCCCTTGGGAGAATTAACCCGAGCCCAATTTTGCCCCTAGGAAAAGCCATCCCAGTATAGAATTTCCCCCTAAATGACAGTATGCCTCCCCCCTTCTTACATGTGAGTTATGTATCCGTTTCCTGTTCTATTACTAGAATTCCCTTGCTTATCTAGACCCAGGAATTTTTATTTTTTTTTATTTTTTAAATTTTGAGCAGGGTCTTGTGTATTTCAATCATCATCTTATGTTTTTTTAAGGAAATTATTCAAATAGTGTAATGGTATATCAAAAATTCATCCAGACATCTTAAGTCTTTGCCGTTATTTACCAGTATCTAACATTTGAAATAGTGAAGTTGGGAAGAAGTTAATGGGGGTTTTTTTAATTTAGAATTTTGAATTTTATTAAACGGGAAAATTAAATTGCTTAAATCTATACAGTGCATCTATTTTACTTTTCAGATATTTTGTATATCTTTTAGTCGACTTTTTACGAAAAATCCTAATGATAACGACCATCGTTAAAGTCTTTTGAGAAGCTTATTGTATTTAGTATATGCAATTCAAAGTTTTCAGCGTGTAAACCCAACTTCAACGTCTAAAAAAAAATCGTTTATTTTATGAATATCGTAATCCGGAAACAGGAGGGGAAAAATTCTATACCAGGGAGGTTTTTTTCCGCCCAGGGGCAAACTCTATACTGACTTTCTACATAGGGGGAACTTATATGATGGGGCGCTTTTTCTCCCTATGGGAGGAAATCTCCCGGGCCCGTTTTTCCGGGGGAAAATCTATGCAGGGGAAAAGTCTATGTTACAACACCGGTACACACACAGTGTCACATCGCAACTACTTTCGAGAATTAGGCACATACCCTATCAATTAACTAACATAATGCCTTATAATACATGTATGTGTATAAGATATTGGATTTTAATCCATATTCCTTTGATGAAATTTATATCGAAAATAATGAATAAGTTGGTCTATTTTGATTTCCCCAATATCACCCGATCAAATGTAGAATATCTTAGACAATGAATCTTAACCCCATTAATAATGGTCATACTGTGTATATTAAAATACATGTATTTTTAGAAACTTCTCTCAGAATACATTATTTCCTGGAAAAAAAATACATTATCATACACATATTCTAAAGATTAATGTAAATGGTAAATAATTTGCTTAAAATAAATGAAACAAAATAATTACCCATGTTTTGTTTATGATCTAAAAAAAATTCTTCTAAAATTGTTCTATTATATACAGTGAACAGCCAAGGGCTTTGCCAAAATGCAGGAGAAATGCATCATCTTTATTCTTGCTGTTCTGTCATGTGTGGCCTTCTATCGATCTGATGGTTTGATCATTTCACCGCGATTGTACTCACCAGGTCGTACGGACTTCGCTTTGGACCACAGATTCTACAACTACCTAGGTACAGAAATTTCATTTATTTTAAAGATAAGTTGTTTTTTTTAAAAAATCGAGTGTAAATACATTTGTTACCATGTCAACCAATAAGTCTTATAACCGTATCTCTTGAATAGAAGTCCTTTGGGGATCCGGGTTAGAATTAGCTGCAGAAATGTAGCTCTCTGAAAAAATATTGGGACAGATCAGAGAGCTACAGATCCATCCCTTATAAAAACCTTAGAGTTACGGCGCATAAAAACATGCGCACGGTTGGGGCCTTAAATCGCTATATTCTTGCATCTTCATTTCATGAATTTTATATCAAAAAATTCCTAGTACATTTTTTCTACAATACTTGTGTACCGTTCTGCAGCTAGGTTAGAATAGGTCCTTAATACCCCCTTCTTGTCGTAAGAGGCGACTTAAGGACGGTCTTTCGGATAAGACCACAAAAACTGAGGTCCAGTGTCACAGCAGGTGTGGTTCAGTAAAGATCCCTCCCTGTTCAAAGACTGCAAGCGCCGAGCATAGTCCTAGATTTTGCAGCCTTTCACCGACAATGGTGATGACGTCTCCATATGAGTGAAATATTCTCGAGTGGGACGTTAAATAATATACGATCAATCAAGCAATCTTGAATAGAATACTGTACTCCGTGTTGTTAAAAATATTGGTAAATATAATGTCAGCGAGATTCGTCAGTCCAAATATCCAGCCTCGACCAATCTCGCTGAGATTATGGTAAACACAGTCCAAATTTTCTTTCTGTTGCTTTGGAACTGCATGGCTTAATATTCCTTCAAACTCCGAGTCTTTCGGCCTTCAGATATATATGTACTAGCTTCAGGACGAGAATAAGAAATTCATATGTATACTATTTCACTTTCACGGATAGCATGAAAAGTAAATCAACATGAAATATAAGACAGACATTTACTATAATTTATTATTTATGTTAATGACTTCATTTCATTATTTTTGTTTTATGCGAAATAAACATAGAGCAAGCTTTTATCTGAGAATTTTTTTGAGTGCGCCGTTCCCAAGGAAATTAACTCAACCTTTGAGAGTGTGTGGTTACACATGATACTATACCCATAATCAATCAACTGGGGTCTAGTTCCAACTGAATCATTCACCGAGTTGTGACAGAAGTAGATAAACGGAAATTATTTTGACATTGAAATTTTGTACAAGCAACAATCAAAATGCACTTAGACATAAAAAGAAACAATCATATTTAGGCCCCTAAGATCTTTCCAATGTATGCGCAATGTACGATTTAAGGTAACTCCATACTCGCAGTTTTATCTGATACAAGTTTGAAAAATGTATTTATTTCCATTCATTAGAGTTAAAACTAACAAATTATCAAATAAAATACATATGTCATCACACTTTTTAAGATACGAGACGTACATAAACAGAATTATATATCACCGTCAGAAAATTGCAATTTTCCTTAAATAGACACTACAGCTCATTTTGCGGAAAAATCATGAAATGACAATTTTCCTAGCGCTTTCTCAATTCTTGTTGCATTGTTGAAAGTATGAACTTTGCGAAAATAACACTTATCTAAAGTTAAAAATTATCGTTTTAACGTAAAAATTAATACTTTTTGATGGCCTATACAAAAAAAATATGGAGTCTCCTCCTTTCAGTCTTCAGACGCATGCGCATATACAGTAAACAGTGCAGCATGTCGTCCAGTGAGAGAAAGTGTAGTTGATAGATCTAGAATATTGACAGATTCTGTGAGAAAAGAGGTGAAAATAGAATGAGATAAAACTCATACGTGAAATAAAATTTACCTTGGTATCAGTTTGACCGTTGGAAAACAAAGAGCTCGGAGAAACCCATGTAACTCAGTGGCGGATCTAGGATTTCCGAAGGGGGTGTGAAAGTCAAAGATTAGCCACAGTAATCGGCCATTCTGGTGCAAAATTTGGATTTTCATTCACAATCTGTGGCGTAAAAAGGGAGGGGGGATCCTGCCCCCCCCTCCCCCCCCTAAATCTGCCATTGAGACTAGCTGTGAAGACACTACTTTTAAAAGTAAGTGCTATTTTTATCTGAACACGACATGTGTTAGTTGTAAAAACATCGGTCAATGGGAACATGGAAGGATTTCTGTTGAAATAATGATTTATTTATAATTACTTATTTTAAGGAGCAGGGAATACTCTTATACTTGAAAGGTGAATGTGGACCCCCTTGAAGGGAATTTAAATAATTTCCTACACAACACCTTTGCTGTCATTCAAAACCATGTGATGTAAATAAGCATTCAAAAGTCCGAGTCAGAATGAAGAAACCTTTGAATTCCGAACGATCTTCAAAGCGCAGTTGAGGGTAAATTGATGCATCCCAATTGTTCAAAATTGTTAGTATCGATATGAATTTTATCATTTTATCAATACATGTTTTAAAAAACACTTTATTAAAATGTGGAAAATGAGCTGTAGTGTCTCTTTAAACAGCATTATCAAAATTTCATAAAAACTGGTTATGACGATATAGTAGCATTCATAACAATTTCATGAAACTGTATCTTCACAAAAATATACAAAATGTCTGTAAAAATAAAGGAAATCTATCGCATAATAGATATGATAAAGAAATCAATAGAAACAGGGTTATTGCCCTTGGATTCAATATTTTAAAACGTATCATTGATTATTCATCTTTAACTTAGACTTTTAAAATAGTTTATTTTTAACAAGATTTTTTACAATAACTATCGGAAAAGACTCCAACAAAATTTATGTTCCTATCACACATAAATGTAAATAAAGCATTGATTTTGCAAAATCTGATGACATCACAGGAGGGTGGAATTACTTTAATTATTTCTGTTTAAAAATAATTTGGTCGACGTTATTGGTTAAAATTGGACAAAATAGTTTACACACTAAAACAAACAAACAAAAAAAGCGTTAGACTTTTATAAATACTACTAAAAAGCTATTTTTAACGAGTGCTCGACTATGAAAAAGCGATAATCGAGTACTTGTTGACATCCTAGAATTAACCTTATATTTTCACTGAAGAGAAAACATATGCATGTAAACGCCGTCATTATTCTTACCAGAGAGAACTATGGCGAAACTCACGGAACTGAGAAAAGCTCAACAGCTGCTGGTAAGCGAGCAAGGCGTCAACAGATACAGCATGAAGGGTGGTGCTGATTACGCAGCGACGATCTTTTCCAGCTTAAAGCCCAGAGGTGTCATATTTGTAAGCAATTATCAATTCTTTGTCGAATACATATAATATTATTAGATAAATGAAGTTCAATATTCCTTATCAGTGGCAGGTCCATAAATTTCTGAAGAGGGGGGTAAAAGGCTGGGGATCTGGGGGCTGTCTTAAAGCCCTCGGATGGGTCCAGGAAGAAGCCATGGTGGGGATTTAGGAGGCGAACTTAAAGCTCTTGAGTTCTGACAAAATAAGACTGTATATTTTAAAGTGTTGGACATTTCTATAAGATATCAATCATATTTGTGAAAGGGGGGGGGGATGGCTCGGCCCGCCGACTCTGGATCCGCAACTGCTTATGACGCCATATGATTAACGGGTATTTTTGAAACTACTGATATTGTCAGTAAATGTCTTCTTTTACTAGAAACATCCTCTGCGATATACAGATCGAAGATGCAATTGGAGGCGTTGCAGGATAAATTATAGGCGAAGAACATCAAGACGAATGTGGCGGAAATTAAGGAAAATTAATAGAAAGTCACATGACCGGAAACTAAGAAGACGGAGAAAACAAAGAAAATACGTTCGAAATCGATACAGGAATACAAGATCCAGATCACGGGGTAGACGAAGGGGATTGAAAAGAAGACAGAGTCGCAGAAGAGGACGGGTTCAGAGAAGAAGGCAGAATTACAGAAGGCGGAAATACAGAAAATTCAGGAAAATGTATAGAAAGTCACATGACCGGAAACTAAGAAGACGAAGAGGGAGAAAACAAAGAAAATACGTTCGAGATCGATACAGGAATACAAGATCCAGATCACGGGGTAGACGAAGGGGATTGAAAAGAAGACAGAGTCGCAGAAGAGGACGGGTTCAGAGAAGAAGGCAGAATTACAGAAGGCGGAAATACAGAAAATTCAGGAAAATGTATAGAAAGTCACATGACCGGAAACTAAGAAGACGGAGAGGGAGAAAACAAAGAAAATACGTTCGAGATCGATACAGGGATACAAGATCCAGATCGCGGGGTAGACGAAGGGAATTGAAAAGAAGACAGAGTCGCAGAAGAGGACGGGTTCAGAGAAGAAGGCAGAATTACAGAAGGCGGAAATACAGAAAATTCAGGAAAATGTATAGAAAGTCACATGACCGGAAACTAAGAAGACGGAGAGGGAGAAAACAAAGAAAATACGTTCGAGATCGATACAGGGATACAAGATCCAGATCGCGGGGTAGACGAAGGGAATTGAAAAGAAGACAGAGTCGCAGAAGAGAACGGGTTCAAGGAAGGTGGAATTACGGAAGAAGGCGGGTTTACAGAAAAGGACGGAGTCAGAGGAGAGGACGGGTTCACAGAAGGCGGTGGGGGTACAAAACAGAAAAAATTGTTTTAATGGTTTTCAAGTAGTACATGTAGTTAACAAATAAAAACCAAAGGCATATCGAGAGCAGAATGTTTTTGCTGATTTTGTCGCTTTTATACGAGAATGTAAATTTTGTCTTCGAAAACGGTCATTCAAGTACAATTACTTTGTTTCGGCCTTGAGTATCCACCTTGTGTTTCTAAATCGTACCAATATTGTATTGTTACGGATTCGTTCACGTGGTTTTGTTGTCTAAAACAGTAATTCATCGTACAACTCATCTAACTTCGTTTCGACCTTGAATTTTCAAATTATACCATTATTGTATTTTTCCGGATTCTTTCACGTAATTTTCTCTTCCAAAACAGCAATTCATTCAGATCCATAATTTGTTGACTCGCTTTGGTAAGCTACCCACGTTGGGTATAAAGTATAGAGGTTGCTTATTTATTTCTGAATCCTCAGAAGTGCCACTCATGCCAGGATAATTCCAATGATCATGGAAAGTCAATAAACAATCCCACACTGGTGAAGAATACTAGAAACATTTTCAGTTGTAGTCTGTCGGGTGAATGAACAGAACAAGGCAATATGATATAAATTTATTCATGTGGTGAACTCTTTGCACTACAACATGCGATGCAAGTGTAAAATAGTATGTTGATTTTTTAGAAATACAAGTTTTGGTTGTCCAGTGTGGTGGGAGATTTCTAACACTCTTCGCTATTATTACATTAATACATAATATACAGAATATATATATATTAGTAATACATTGATTTGAACATATTTTATTGCATAACTATACAAAGGTATTTGTTACAAGTTCTAGCAACTCGGAAAACCTCTCTCAATCGTTTAATCTTTATGATCAATATAACAGATTGAACTAGAACAGTCAACAATGACCAAGACATGATCTCAAATACGAGTACATGGACAACCATCGTGTTCATAAAGCAAAACAAAGTTCATCTGATTTTTTTTAATTAGCCGTCTTGCCTCTTCTTTGAACACTTATTGTTTATTCCAAGAATAAGCAGATTTCACTTGTCTCACAGAATAAACAGCTTTCACTTGTCTCACATAATAAGCAGATTTCACTTGTCTCACAAGCAGATTCCACTTGTCTCACATAATAAGCAGATTTCACTTGTCTCACATAATAAGCAGATTTCACTTGTCTCACAGAATAAGCAGATTTCACTTGTCTCGCAGAATAAGGAGTTTTCACTTGTCTCACATAATAAGCAGATTTCACTTGTCTCGCAGAATTATTCGCAAATACTCGTCACTGTGGAATGAATACATCTATGCTTCGTTCATGATTGGCATCTGCAGGTTGAGATCTGAGTTTAAATTCGATGGTGACGAGTAAGCTACAGCCCCGTCCTTGTTCTCGTTCGGTTTTTGCGGTCTCATCGGAAGGACCTCTCCATTTAGTAACCTCTTACGACAAGCAAGGGGTACTGAGGACCTATTCTAATCCCGGTCCTCGCGGGAATCAATTCTTAATTAATTGGAATATAATCATTACTAGAAATAAATATGACGAGATCATGGGAATCCCACACAGGGTGAGTTTTCATGGATACTAGGGACTTTACTGGAAATTCCGCCAAACGATTGTCAAATGAGAACTTCTTTATATCTTAAGGTTTAGAGGGATATCATACGTGGTTATTTGGGGGTGATCGTTGATAAAATCTCTTGCTGTGGCCTTCATCTCGACATATAGATATATCGACGACGGTTTATCTATTTTCACTTTTGAGAAGTGGGAGAGTGTGTAGCTGTTGATTGATTGATACATATGGAGGCGACATCGTGTTTTGTCTTTAGAAGGAACGATTAAACATGTAACTGTAATGCAAATGAATTATTTAGGTTTCATGGATTACTATACATGTGAATTAAGTCATTCCAAAATTGAATCTGTCGAGCTTGATCATTAAAGTGAATTTCAATAATAATTTTCATTCAAATGTCGATTCGATATATCGGTACGAGATTGATCACTGATCGTTATCTTCACCTTGCATCCCAGTGAACTCAAAATAAAAGACACCACAGAGTCGTCCACTTCTGCTTCATACTTGGATATTTTATTGAAAATAGATATAAACGGCAAACTAGCAACTCGACTTTATGACAAACGGGATGATTTCAGTTTCTCCATATTTATGTAGCAATATTACATTATCACCTGCATATAGTCTTTTGACTCTCAACACAAGAGCTTGTTCTGCGTATGGTCAATTTTTAAATCGAAGCAGGCTACTGACAAACAAGTTGATGGTGCAAAGGTTTCAACAGTTTCGTTTAAAGTAAGCATTTCGCAAATTCTATGGTCGTAATAACGATCTAGTTTGCCAATACCACGTTTCATTGGATCCAATGCTGTCTGACGTGTTTCATACCGATTGTTTGGCTGTTCTTGGCACACTGATTTTGACTACGGATAACTCCGTTTACGTGATCAAAATATAGGGCTCACGGTGGGTGTAACCGGTCGATAGTGGATCTTACTCCTCCTGGGCACCTGATCCCACCTCTGGTGTGTCCAGAGGTCCGCGCGTCTTCAATAAAAATGGAAACCGGAAATATTCATATCTTGTGATCAGTCATCCAAAAATGACTTAGTTAAACACCACTCTGATTCTTCGCACAAGTACTCTGAAGTTGATATTAAAAAGATCCTCATTGACAATACCTATGATCTTTGTGATACGCATTCATCCTTGAAACTCAATTAATGGTATACTTTCTTCATCGTCGGAATCCTCTCTTTGCTTTTTGTTTATAGCGTATTGTACGCTTGAGTGATTCCGGGATTTCGCCCTCCTCTAAGGATTCCTTGTCTGTTGGTGGTACGATGTAATTTGTTCTATGCGTCGCCCGTTCTTATTCTTCGATGAAAGGGATTGGTCAGCAAGTCAGCCGGGCGTAACACTTAATAGTTGTTCCGTCAACTGATCTTTCACAACAGAACTGATTGGTAAAGTTTATTTCTTGCTACTGTTCTTTAGGTATACCGTAGGTATACTGGATCTCCTACCTATAATCCAACGTCTTCACCCTTTTTGGTGGCTTTCCTTTTCTCTATAAACCACCAAGAATGTCTTGTTTTGTTCTTGTAGGTTTATCTGGTGTTGGTCTTCTCCAGGGTATCAATGGTTTTAGTAAGGTGTCCACTGGTAGTGCCAGATCGCGATTGTACAGCAAGTAATATGGCGAAAACTTGAATGATTCATTTGGGTGAAATCTTATCGCGGCCAATGTTTGATTTGATTAAACACCCCACGTTTGGACAGCATCTACCCTCTGTGACGTAAAGCGCACGATGAAACCTGTTCACCCTCCCAGTTCCTTCTGTGCTGGAGTATGACGCAGTGATGTGATTTTATGTTCAACTCTTTTAGAGTTTCGCATACAGTTTTATTTCCTTTTCCGTGCATTACACAACCATATCTCGGGTAGATTTCTTTTAGAATAAGGTGAACAATGTTATTGGCGGACTCGTTAGGGACTGGAAATGCATATATCAATGATATGATATATACTTATTTCCTGATAAAGTGGTCGCATATGAACCTGATAAGTCTAGTCCTACCTTAGTGAAAGGAAATGGGGGTATGTCTGTTTCTTGGAGTGGTGGTTGAGTTTTCTTACTACTCTGGGTCTTGCAGACTACGCATCCTTCTACATACATATGTAACTTTTTTGTACAAGTTTGGCGTATAGTATTTGGCTTTTATCATGGCATGTTCTTATCGACATACATATGACCTAGACTATGGTGATGTATATCACTAAAGATTTTAATTTTCTCCGGACACAGAGTCTTAGATGTGGAATCGGAGTTTCTATTCAAAATAATTATGAACAAGAACTACCTTTTTAACAACCTTCTTTTCTTCTGTCATCGTTGCGGTACCCTTTGCTAATGTATTCCTAAATTTTTGGATCTGAATGTTACTTTTTTTTAGCCTTCTGTATACCAATTTCCTTGGGAAGACGTACGAAGGGTTCTCAATCAACTCATCTGTTTGTTTGACCTGACAACCAGTCAATTTTTTTTTTGGTGACAGCTAGAGGCATTCGAATTAAGAACATATATTGCAAAGAAATTGTCCCTGCAGTCGGGCTCATTGTCATCCGGGTCTTCCTCTGCTTTGTTATCTTTGATATCAACGGACAGGTCACGCCAGCCGTGAGTCCTATTTCTTGGTCAGGTAAACAGTAATCCGTAGTCAAATCATTATGTACAGAACGACCTAACATTGGTATGAAACACACCAGATAGCATTCGATCCAGTAATAGCTTGTATTTGCAGATTAGATCATTACAAGGACCAAAGCGAGGCCGTCACATAAATATCTACTAATTCGTGTTGCACCAGCGAGTCCATTTCTTTATCATCATCCTCATTATTCCTGACGTCAAGTTTGAGTATTCATTTGGCTCCCTTGTAAAGTGTAGGAACATGACTGTGACTCTGGCATATTTTTCATTTGATTATTTTGGACTATAGCATTTTCCCCATATTCAAACGCCCCATTTAAATCTAAGATGCTTTTAAAGCCACAAAGCAAAAAGATTTAGAGTAACATGGTTTTACCTAATTGGATTGTCGTCCTTGTTTAATGGCTTTATTTAGTTTTAAAAATAAATAGAGAAATTTTCCAAAAATATGATATATAGATCATATACATGTATCTTATGGCTGTAATTTCAAAGATTTAGAGGCACTCCTTTTGCGTAGTCCTGTTTTTACGCGCTACCGGTCTTCTTTTGAGAGGGGTTCCCGCGGGAATCTGTGTTAGAATAGATTCTCAGTATACCTTGCTTGTCGTAAGAAGTGACTACATGGGGCGGTCCTTCGGGTGAGACAGCAAAAACCGAGGCCCGGTAGCACAGCAGGTGTGGCATGTTAAAGATACCTCCTTGCTCATAGGCCTAAATTTTGCAGTCCTTCATCGGTAATGGTGACGTCTCCATGAGTGAAAAGTTCTAGAAAGGGGCGCTGAACAATATACAATTAATAAATCTTTTGAGAGGACCTTTGATTCTGGTTACGGCACAAAAAAGAAACCCCGTATAACCTCTTGACGGATTTAAAGAGTTTTGGTGGGGTTTTTTTTTGTTGGTTTTTTTTTTTTTTTTTTTTTTTTTTTTTTTTTACAGTTCTCTATTTAAACAGTTTTACAACTCGAAAAAAATTAATGAACTTCACATCGATTTCTTTATTTATCCATAATAAACAAATTTCAGCCAGTATTTTTGACATGTATATAACATAATTTCTTTATCATGAACAGCATAGGGGAAAGTTCCTCTCAAATACTTTGCACATGTATACTGGTTTTATTACATAAAATGACCAGGAATTATTTGGGGGTTTTGCAATGAGCTAGTCAGGACAATTTTATAATGATACCCATTTAATAGAAAAAAAGAGCACACCTGTACGATGTCAATCTTGTTTGTGTATTTTGATGCATAAAAAAATATTGTACAATGTGATAAATTTACATTTTTTTTCTTGTGTGCCAACATATGGTTTTATTATATTCATTTTTTTTTCATACATATATATTTTTTCTTTATAATAAAATTGTTCAATCAACTAAATGTACATGTATATCAATGTGAGTATGATTTTAATGACATTTGTATAAATGACATAGACCTATTCAATAACTTCCCATTTCTCTCTCTCTTTCTCTCTCTCTCATAAAGGAAGTCCTCACAATGTTTAGGGAAAATTTACTCGTGAGTAAAATTTGTAAAAAGAAATAAATTACCCCCCCCAAAGGTACTATTTTAGCTTTTTATTGGGACACATCTTAAAATCCATCCAATATTGTGAGAGAAAATTTGTTTTTCGAGAGAATACTAGGACCGGTGTGGACATGTCCCCACTAATTTACATTTTGTTTCTTAAAGTGTGGGTCATGTTTATGTGTCCTCCGTCACCATAAGTACAAAGTCTTTGTCCTCATAGTGCACTTTGAACTGTCCTCACAATGCAGGTGGGCTGTTTAAAAATTGCCCCTGCTTTCCGTGTTTCATCAGCTTTCTCTGGTTGTCTGCTTCATCAGCTTTCTCTGGTCGTCTGCTTGCGCGCCCTCTGGATCCACTTGCAGTACTGTAATCGTATACTTTTATGTTCCATTCCGCTAATTTAACCTCAACCGACATTATAATGTAACAGGCGTCAGATTACTCGATAGGTAAATCTATAGAATTCAGTTACACACTAGTTAAGGAAATAAAATCATGGATGAGTTTCACAACTTTTTCATCGAACACCAAACTGTTATTACAGCAAGCGCCATCACAGGTAAATGGTATCTAATTATCATATGTAATTTACTTGAACATCGCGGTCACGGTCATAACAGAACAAAGTGATTTTTAAAACAAAGTATGGAGTGCTGTTTTTGTCTTATTGGACGCATAATATACCCCCACTATTGTCGAATGATGTGCTGTTGAATTATTTTAGCTATTTTATGGTAAAATTTATTTTTAAAAAGTAGGATTGGGTAGCAAGCAACTTTTATATACACCCCTTCTCCATACACAGATCAGGTATTAACATTTTTAAGTATAAGAATAACATCATACCTGGTATTTCATAAACGGAGGTTTTATTAAGGTATGGTATAAAATGACGATTACTTATCAACATCATTCTTCAATATTTTTATGTATCTTTAGATATGAAAATATTTTCTGATATCGGAATTTGGCATTCTTGATAACAAAAATTATTTTCTGATATAACTGATATCAAAATAAATTTTTACATTTTGTATGAAAACATTGTCCTACATTTGAAAATTAGCACCGTTAAAGTTTCCGATATCAAAGAATGCCTCTTTATTTTACTACCAAGTAGTATATATAGTTTATCGTTTACAATCCCATCCCTATGAAATAGGCATATTAGATTTGGAGAAATATAGATTGACCCTGGTCAGCATTAAATTAGATTTTACTGTATAGGTTATTAGCGGGGTACAATTATTATGATATATTAGCATTCAAAGGACAAGATTATAGTGCACAAGTATACAGTTTGCTTTTCCACAATGAAATGAAAAGTTTTCGAGTTCAAATGATAAAAAATCTTCCACAAAAATGTTAAAAAATTAAAAAAAAAAAAATGAATAAATGAAATAAAATTCCACAAAATGTTAAGATAATCGCGCTGAAGAAAATAACCACCCCCACCACCCAAAAAACCCAACTATCTGCCAAATAAAACTTTTGATCGCCATTCTTTTAACTTCCGCCAGAATATCTAAAACACCATTCAAAATCGGATGTGCACGCGCAGAGATTCCACATATATCGTAAGTACGCTTTAGGCGTTCAAATTATTTTTTAAACATTTACATCTCCAATTTACCAGAAAAGATACATTGAACCATCTGAAAATTTCTTATAAAATATTTTCTTACCCGTTAGTAGACTTTTCCGGTAAAAATAAAAAAAAAGTTGAATGAAAAGTGAAGATAACGAACAGTGATCAATCTCATAATTCCTGAAAGGAATACAAAGTTTAGAGTTGCATAAACATGGACCCCTGGATATACCAGAGGTGGGATCAGGTGCCTTGGAGGATTAAGCATCCCCTGTTGACCGGTCACACCAGCCATGAACCCTCTATTTTGATCAGATAAAGAAAATAATCCGTAACCAAATTCAACTTGTAAAGAATGGCCTAACATTTAGTATGAAACACGTCAGAAAGCATTTGACCTAACAATATGTTGTATTCGCACATTTTAAAGATCAGTATTATAACGACTCTAGAATTTGTGAAATGCTGACTTCGAACGAGACTGATGAAACCCCGTAACATCAACTGGGCATGATCAAATTTTAAATCGAGGCAATCTACTGAAGATTTGTCAGTAGGTTGCCTTGATTTTGAAAAAATTATCATACGCAGAACATGCTCTCGTAGATCAAATCTCTTGAGAGACATAAACACCATATACAGGCGATAATGGAATATTGCTACATAAATATTAGAGGTTGACGATGGAGAATCTGAAGTCAATCTGTTTGTCATAAAGTTAAGTTGTTATTATATAGTTTGCCGTTAAAATATATGTTCACTTTTTACGAACGCTTGGTGAAAGAATAATAGCTGCCTTTCATAAGAACTCAAAGCCTGGAATTGAGCCTGCGTCATCAACACACGAAGCGAGTGTTCTACCAACTGAGTTTTTGTACTGGTTTGAAGGAGCATGACAGTACGGTAAAACAACTGGCATATTTATATCAGAAGTGTCGTATTTTCTCACCTAAAACAAAGTCAGGCATCTTAAATACCTTTTTACATATTCAACATTTTTCTCACCTAAAAAGACATTTTCTATTAGATGATGGTTTCTGTATGATACCTGATGCAATGTATTTTAGATCATGTCACTGCACACGTCGAGCCCTGATAAAAATCCTCGGTTCTTAAGGTCTCAGACTAAAGACCAAGGTATTTTGAACAAACATATCGAACTTTGTTTTGAAAATTTCTGATGCACAGACAGGTATACGTGAATGAGTAGTAGATGTCGTCCTCGTTTTACTCGTATCCCTCTCCTACTAAAAGAGTGATTATCACCTTCGCGAAATTTAGTACTGAATAGTTTGGTCCTCGTTCTTTTAAACTCGCGCCGAAACCACTTGTTCACATTCAGCGAGGCTGGGTTCCTCTTTTTTTTCTGGTGGTTGCCCACTTGAACAAATCTTTTCAGTTTCTATACATGAATTTTAAGGAAATGTTTAGAAGGGATTGTGTAGCGTCCTGTTTCAGGATACAGACGTATGCTGTCCGGAGGCTATCAGCAAGTCAGCATTCCCCGGAAGTTCAATACATGTATACTGAGCATGCTTCGATTTCCTTATGGACAAAACGTAACCCTGTAATGGATCACTGGGTATATAAAGTCTCCTTTTTATAATCTTTTTCAACACACTTGAATTTCCTACAAAATTCTTTCACTGTTCTCCCACGGTCCCTATCGTTACCATATTCTACGACTATTGCCTTCTTTAATATTAGCCATGTCGTCTGGATGGTGGCAGTCTATTTCCATGGAGATAACATTATCATTTTCCCCGCGACGATCTCATTTATATATACAACTGACAACTCAACTGTATGACAAACGGGATGATTTCAGCTTCCCCATCGTCAACTTCTCATATTTATGTAGCAATATTCCATTATCACCTGCATATGGTGTTTATATATCTCAACTGATTCGATATGTAAGAGCTTGCTCTGCGTATAGTCAGTTTTTAAATCGAGGTAAGCTACTGACAAACAAGTTGATGGTACAGGGGTTTCAACAGTCTTGATTGAAGTCAGCATTTCGCAAATTCTATGGTCGTTATAACAATGTAGTTCGTCAATACATCGTATCATTGGGTCAAATGCTGTCTGACGTGTTTCATACCGATTGTTAAGCCGTTCTTGGCACACTGATTTTGACTGTGGATAACTCCGTTTACCTGATCAGGATATGGGGCTCACGGCGGGTGTGACCGGTCGACAGGGGATGCTTACTCCTCCTACGCCCCTGATCCCACCTCTGGTGTGTCCAGGGGTCGGTGTTTGCCAAACTATCTATTTTGTATTGTTTATAGGAGTTATGAGATTGATCGCTGTTCGTTATCTTCACCTTTCATAGATCAACATTAAAATAAAACAGAATATACGATAGCAAATAGAAATCTGTCTTCAGTTAAATTATCAATTTAAGAGAAACTATGCAAGTGATAACAAAACTTTAAAACGAAAGCATGTCAATTTTTTCCAGGTATGACGCTGTTTGCTCTACGAATGTGGGCAGCCGGGGGGGAATGTTACAGCAAGACTTGCCTGAACGGAAAGACCGTGATTATAACGGGAGCAAACACAGGCATAGGGAAGGAGACCGCGATAAACCTGGCAGGAAGAGGTAAGTAAGGCTCGCCAGGTCAGAAATATTGTAATAGAGAATAAAGCCGCTAAAAACTACAGAAGGGGTAAGGCTACCCAGACTGAGGTAAGGGGATGGATAAACAGCACTATAGGAAGAAAACTGAGGTGGTTGATGGAAAAGGGAAGAAAAGGCGGGAGAAGGAGAGAGGGGGTTAGAGGAGAGAGACGTGGACCCCTCTCCACTTACCTACAAACCCAAGGATAGACAATACGATATTGCTATACCTAGAAGAGAATTCGTACGGTGATATGTTATTTACCTTTAGAGACAGAAAATTACATTCCACGTGCACAGTGTCCGTATTCCTTGAAATTTCAGCATCATTGATGTATACTAAGTAACCTCTTCTTTTATTTAAGTACATCCCTGTGGGACAGCTAGTACATGTATATAGATTCATTGTAGGGGCAAGGGTGATCATGGCTTGCCGTAACAAGAGTCGGGGAGAGACGGCACTGTCTGACGTCAGAAAAAAGACCGGAAGTAAACAAGTCGTTCTGAAGATGCTGGATTTGGCATCGCTGGAATCCGTCCGAACATTTGCTGAGGACGTAAAGAAAACAGAGTCCAGACTCGACATTCTTATAAACAATGCAGGTAGGGGTTTTGATTACAGATATATGATCAAGTTGAAAAGTTATTAAGGTGAATTCAGCATGCTTATTTGACCGATAAAAAAACCTTTTGGGTGGGCATTGTAAAACTTTAATCATGATCCATTTTATCAAATTCGGCCTTTTCTATTTTTCTCCACAATACTTGAAAATATGTATACTTTTTAAATATTATCATGATGATATTACCACTATCAAAAGACCTCTCAATTTATGATCAGTTTTAGTTCTGTTTCCAGTCTAGTCAATATCCCTCTCTTATTCGACCAATACAATGTATATCATTCTACTGCACGGCGACTTTAAGAAGGAATAACACACCGGGGAAATCTAATAAGGATGGAAAATGGAGGATATGCACAATATTTTGAAATTGAAATTTACCTTATCTTGTTGAAAAATGCTAGTAGAAAGTAATCTAGGGGAACATTTAATACCCCTGCTAGCTGGACGTGACCGAACGATCTACAGATCAGCAGTCGACACGTTAGACTACTGAGCTACCCAGCTAAACAACTGGATTTAAAACGTAAAAACATGTATTGCCTGATATTTATAGTTTCATTCATGTTTCACAAGGAAGTCGGCCATCATGACGACGTGGTATTCCTTCTTAAAGGTTGCAAGTCTAAAAGTCGAATATCCCCGAGCATTTCTCCGAGCAATGTCTATAACGTTACAACTATATCTGCAGAGTTGCTGCAAGTAGTAAATTGTGCATACAGCTTTATTTAAGAACGTTAATCACCCCCTGCTATGGAATACAGACATTTTGTAGTGTTTGTCAAGGCCAGCTTGGTTCCTCTATTTAATTCTTATTTCTACTGAATGCTTTCATCCATCTCCAATGACAATTTGTAAATGTTTTTTTAAGGAGGGGCGGGGGGTTTTGAGGTTTATGTTTTGGCTTTTAAAAGAAAAAAACTGCGTTGCAATACACCAGATAATACCTAGAACATTATAAGATGCTCATCAATATATAGGGCTGATGATGTGTCCACACACGAAAACTGCAGACGGATTCGAGTTGCAACTCGGAACAAACCATCTGGGCCATTTCCTGCTCACTAACCTGTTGTTGGATAAAATTGAAGGATCCGCTCCTGCTAGGATAATCAACTTGTCCTCTATTGCCCACATGGGTAAGTGATATCGTGAGTAACTATTTTATGAAAGAAAAGAAGTTATATTTTCATAAGAGGATGGTTTTAAGAATTTCGCATCGCTTAAACGATCTTTTTGTTCAATTAATCTTGAAGTTGAAATAAATTCAGCAAACACATGTTAAAGCAGAGAATAGCTAATGTAATGATAAAGACGTTTTTATAATGTTAACTTGTTTTATAAGCGTTTACCGGTAAATATGTATAAAAATTATAATAATTGTAATCAGAAATGACATCAATATACTTAGGTTGCAACAGAATTAATTTTGATGATATCAACAGTGAAATTACCTATGGCAAATGGCAGGCTTACGCACAGAGCAAATTGGCCAACGTTCTGTTTACCAGAGAGCTGAATAAAAGACTCAAAGGTACACCAGCCAGCGTCACCTTAAAGCCGAGTTTGTGTCTAATCTTAAAATTGGGCAGAGGGCTCAAATAGACTTATCCCGCAGGGCTCAAATAGGCTGCCTAAAATGAATTGAAATGACCTTCAGGCGGTACTCGACATCGTTATAATGGCTGACTTCCTTTTAGAACATGGATGAAAAATATAAATATCAGGAATATTTGTCTATTCATTTCAAATATTACTGCCTAGCTGAGTAGCACAGTTGATTACCACGTTCACTGCTGATCGCGGGTTGAAGTCAAGCAGGTGTTTACATCCCCCTCCCGATTGCTGTCTACTAAAACTGCATTTTTTTACTCAGTAAAGTAAATTTGAAAGTTGTCAATGTCAAAGTATTGTTGTACATATCCTCCACTTTTCTGTGGACTAAAGCAATTACAATGTTGTTTTCTCTGCAGGAACTGGAGTTGCCGTTAACTCGGTACATCCCGGAATGGTAATAACCGAGTTATTCCGATACGTCTCCGGATACAGTATTATATGGCCCTTCATGATCTTTCTATGTAAAACCACGAGGGAAGGAGCACAAACTAGTATATACTGCGCTGTTGACGAAAGTATAGAGAACGTCACTGGAAAATATTTCAGGTAATTTGTACATGCAACTGTAGAATTGAAAACATCAAAATTATTTAGAATTTCCGGTGTGATGCATTGGAGTCATATTTATTTACGTCACGTGATACTTGTACACTGTACTGAGTTTTAGTATCTAAGTATATAATGTATGCTGTAAATATTTCAGTGATTGTGCGATAAAGGAGGAATCTAAAGCAGCGCAGGACGACGAGGCAGCAAAGAGACTTTGGGACGTGTCTGTTAAAATGGTGGGGCTGGATAAATAAGACTCAGCGCACGTGTCCCTTCACACCTTAGAAGATCATCAAACTCGATCGATGAAGCATGATTGGTTCCTGTTTCCATTGAATAACCGAGCAGGATTTTCTTCATATATGCCAATGTGTTTCCATATACACAATCAAAGTACTGAATGCACAGGTAGTCATGTTCCGTGTTAATAAAATGTTAATGATATTCCGCATGCACAAATCAAATACGTAGGCCTACTTTCGTTTCATGAAATTTACTCTAGAACCCACAAAGATCGCAATCATATAAGACTAATGTTCTATAAAAGTTTCTCAAATATTTTCACTTCTCTTGACTCATCGTTAGAAACCCACGGTCAGTCGCACTTCATTTACCTCCCATGGGGCACAACGTCGATATTTTCGCTGGAAGGTGTGTCTCAGTTTTTTTTATGGTCGCATTACCATTCCTTATTGCGATATTCAACCAAAGACCCCCCCCCCCCTATTTAAAGATGTAAACAAGTTACAAGCTTTCAGAGAGATGCTTTACAACTTCTTTAATTTTATTCAAAATATAAGAATACCTAACAACTTATCTCTTTCCTCCTTCATCTGATTCACCTTCTTGACCATTGACACGTTGAGATTGCATACCCGATTTAATTTATTCGTACAAAGGCTGCAAACAAAAGATGCGTCTGTCGGGTGAAAGTTGAGGCACTCTAGAACATAGCTGTACTGTGTAAGTGAAGTTTTTGACGACAGAGCCCTGTAATCCCGGTCTTTTGAAGGTGGCATAACAATACACACACTTTCATTGGCGCCGTCATTACTGCTGACGCTTAGAGTTTCGGGAATACTTACGGCGATTCCCAATGGTCTTCGATAGACCACGTAAGGTCATGCATTTTAATGAGTTATGCGAAAATGTCGACGTTGTATCCCACGAGAGGTAAAGGAAGTGCAACCGACCGTGGGTTTCTGACGATGCTCTTGACTTGGCTTTTCAAATAGTGAAATGTAAAGCGAACTATTTTATGAAGCGCAGTGAGAAAAAGGACTAGGACAAATGTGATAAGGCCAGTCATCGCGCAGACCTGTCAAACTGAGGAGAAAAAAGTTCCTTTGGTAAAGATAATATCTTTTCTAGGTTTTATAAATTGTAACCTGCATGTATACAGAAAATCGCATTTTTATATTTCAATACAAATATCCTGATAATGAAAAACAGAAGCTCATTTTGGCGGGGATTCGGATCCCATTCAGGTTGATAAGCGCAGATCGGCGATACCAGTGTTCGGGCCCATAGCTTTGCTAAGGATCCCGACCAAAAACGTTTCCATATGTCTATGGATATATATTTATATGTAAACGCAACCATGGGCCATAGTGCATTTAAAATGTTCGACCCGTACATTATTATGTGTCAAAATCCTGAATACTGGACTATTATATGGTAGCATAGCATACCGATTTGCTTTCAAGTTACTGACGTATGTGTATGTAATAAGAAAATACTCTGATGATCAAATGTATTGTTTATTTTTATAATTAAATGTTATGTGAAGAACCACTTCTTGCCTTCCTTAATGAACATCAAACAAGACAAATAGAAATGCCAGTCCACCATTAATCTCGCTTTTTAGCTCACCAAAGGATCGACAATTATCCGTTGGTGGCGGCGGTGTCATCGTAAACTTTTCAAAAAATTCGTAAAATTTCGTCATCTCCAGAACCACCGGATCACTTTCAACCAAATTTAAGAAAGAGTGAAGCATATTTAAGCTTCTTTAGATAAAGGGTCATCTCTTCTTCCAAGGGGAGATAAATTTTTTAAAAAAAAAAAAGCAAAAATTGGGTACGGTCATTTAAAAATCTTCTTAAGAACCACTGAGCCAGAAACTAATGTGAATGCTTCCTGACATATTGAAAATTAAAATTTGTCTAACTCATGCCTCCAAGGGGTATTAGTTGCAATAATGTAGTCCTCTCTGACTTTTTTTATTAGAGGGTGGGGGTGGACTACAACTCCTTAGGACATCTGTAGTGGTACAGATGCGGGAGTGATTCACTCCCGCAACATTTTTAAACAAAAATGATATTGTATTTATAAATTTACAACCAGTAACTTATAATTTGTGAGACTCTATTCTACTGTTTTTAACATTTTCGCTATATTTCAATTTCTCGATTCATATTGTGCGTCATGTTTGATGTACTAAAGTTGAACTTTCGGTTGGCAAGTATTTGTATATACCCATATATGGTAGTGTTGACATCAATGTACGAACGGAGGAGAAAGCGATTTCGTCGGTATCGGAAAAGTTCAATTTATTTTCAAGTGAAAAACCAATAGCAGATTGTAATTTTTTTTCTGCCACCATATCATTTGAATTTCCTATCTTTGTCGAAATGGCTCGATTCCATGTTAACCAATTTTATTTTCGCGCTGATTGTCAATGTTTTCACTGACGAGATCTTGAGATAACAAATATGGCGGAGCAGACGAAGAATTTTGTATGTTGTACATGTACATAGTTTAATGAAAATTACCTTTATTTCACATGGTACTCTTTTTGGTGTAAACGACATTAGAGACAAATACACGGAGCTTATTACAGGTTATTCATAAAGATAATTTGCACCATTACGAAGGTCCTGGTAGCGTAGTGGTTAAAGCACTCGCTTCTCACCGCTGCGACCCGAGTACGATTCCCGTGATCGACAGTGGTAGTATGTGAGAGGGTATGGCGGTCGCCCACTCGGACACGTGGGTTTCTTCCGGGTACTCTGGTTTCCTCCAACTCAAAGGCCCCCTAGTGCAAACGTCCGTGCAAGTCGGTAAATAGCTAGTATATAGCTAATGTTAATTGATGATTAGATTATTATCCTATAGAGTTGTAATCTCTTCTCTCAGACTAGTGCCACCCAAAGTTATTCGGGAAATTTTGCCTGAAATTCGGCCGCTTGTGGTGATTAAAATTCTCACGCGCTTCAACTTTTCGCCTTAGACATTTTATTTAAAACTCCTTATCACAATGAGTTTTCCCCCTTTTACATTTGGTGTAAATCTCGCAGTAAATCAAGTTGGTTATTTTCGAAGCCGTTGCATATGGCCCCCATTTAATTGTATGCCTTCTCAACACTAAAGATTCCAAATGCATACTCTATTTTGTTTCATAATTATAGTTTGTACAAGCATATAGTACAGAGAACTGTCTGGAGGTACAGAGTTTCTAAAGACGCCTTCATATAATATGACAATTACTAAATATAGACATATAGACTTAATATGTACACAAAGCATTTTAAAAGCATGAATTTGAAAAGGAAGAAAACGAAAACTGCATTGTGTAAAGTAATTGTCATTTAATTAAAGGCGTCTATAGACAGTTCTGTACCTTTCTGTATGAATTTCACAATTTTGGAAAAACTGTCAATGCTTATTAATATGTAGCATACACAGTCTTGTTGTTTGATTTCCAAGAGTCAAGAAGATTTTGTTGAAAGAAATATGCAATTTTACTAAATGGATTTTATTTATATAATTTAATAATCGTGAACAAATAATACAAAACTTCAATATCTCACAACCAAGCATCGGTTAACAATACGCGTATGAATCTTTGTGAATATAGTACGTCTATTTTAACGGTTGGGAATTCCGACGGAAATGACTGTAGAATGTAAATATAGAAATTGAATTCCATTTTTTTTTTTTTTTTTTTTTTTTTAGAAAATACGTTATGAACTGCAACGCTTCATGCCGGCATATCTCATGATAATATGCCCGCGTGAAGCGTCACAGTTCATACTCTCTTGTATTTACAACAGAATTTTCTTTCATAAATGGCACTAACGAAACTTCGTATTATGACGCCATCCCTCCTCTAATCTATATCTTATCGATAAGAATTTAGAATTATTAATTTTCACAATCTAAATATAATAAGAAAATAAAAAATAGAAATAATATTAATCGAAATTAAATTAAAAAGAAATATAAAAATTAAAAATAAATTCGTTCCAACGACTCCAATCCATGATTTACACAGTGCCTTAAAGGTTACGGGAGACCCGACACAAATAAACATGGAGGCGGGCTGGTGGAAGTTCGTCATGGAACATCAAACCATTATTGCAAGTGTAGCGGTGACAGGTAAACTAGAACACTTTATATCTATAATATATGGGGGTGAGGTTGGTTCCGGGGAAGGGGGGCTTTTATATCTATAATAAATTGAAAAGGGGGGAGGGTACCGGTAGGTGAAATGATTATGCAACATTTCGCATGTGTTCCAAAACATGACCAGCGGTTAAATGAGAAAAATGAATACAAGTTATGACCAGGGTAAAATGAGGAAAATGAATACAAGTTATTAAAGAACTGAAACTTGAACAAACACTGCATCGATTGAGCTCTCTAAAATATCTAACGTGCTTTCATTGCCCTAAGTACGATTCACCGTGCGGTCCATAAGTGTATATAAATAGTACTGTATCATTATATATTTTCATTCACTCTGTGTTTTCAACTTTAAAGGCGTCTGTCCAAATATCCAGTCCAGTGGAATCTAATTTCTTTTCTTTCTTTCTTTCTTTTTTGTGAAAAGAAAAAATTACAGCGTCGGAAATATAAAAAGGAGTGAAAAACCATTTTATTTTTTTTTTCAACATCCCAAAAAATCAGTGCGGCGGATCCCCGTAAACCAACCCAATAAAAAGGCCTTAATTTCTATTGGATCCATTGCTTACTATATGTAACTATGAATACCTGTTTTTGTTTCGATTTAGTTCGATATGTTTGCCCCCCCCCCCCCCCCCCCCCGGTGCCGTCTGTCTGCGTGTGAATGTATTCTGCGACCTATTTATGTCCGTGACCTATTTTATGACATTGCTGAAATTGTTGATTATTCTTTTGGTTCATTTTTTCTACCTTTTATTTGAATACGCACGATAAATAGCGATTACCTATAACATATGCTGGTTTGTCTTACGTGCTTTGGATTAGTCCTTCTTGGATTAATTCCCTTTACCATTACCAAATCTGGAGACAAGTCAAGGTCAGGTGGTTTTCAGTTACAGGTCAATAGCATCTATATTTTACGTACTTCAAAGTATTAACATTTTTTTTTTTTTTAAAAATCAGAAAAATTATAGATAATAAAATGTCTATGTTGGTTTGTTATACAGGATATAAAGGTCGGGAATTACATGACAGAACCTGTTATCACGGGTTGTGTATTTTTTTCTGAACTCTTGGCGACTTTGATATCTCTTTTAACAAAGCAATGAAAGCATCTGATTGTTTAGATGAGTGCAGTGATCGTGTAATGAGTGCATCTTTCAAACTAGTAACGTAGGTCCACCCTCCTGTGATGTCATAAGATTTCGCAAATTAAGTCAATCATTTATCAAAATTTATGCATGACAGGAACATAAATTTTGTTGAATTCTTTTTCAATAGTTATTGTAAAAAAAAATCTTGTTAACCATAAAATATTTCAAAAGTCTAAGTAATTGAAAATATTGAATCCAAGGGCAATAACTCTGTTTTCATAGAATCCTTTATCAAGTCCATTATATAGATTTCCTTTATTTTTACAAACATTTTGTATATATATATTTTTTTTAAAGAAACACAGTTTCATGAAATTGTTATGAATACTATCATATCGTTTTAACCTGATATTGTGAAATCTTTTAATGCTGTTTAAGGAAAATTGCAGTTTTCTGAGGTTGATAACAGGTATTTGTGTGGTAATCGATAAAAAATTTATTAATACCGCAACATACTTATTTTATCATTTTTATTTGTTACTAAGATGTATTATTTGAAAAATCAACAATCAAATATAAGATTGAACCTATAATTCTAGAAGGGTGAAATTACCTTATTCTAAAAATCTTCACCCCTAAAAATATAAATAAATAAAAGTAAAAATACAGAATTAAGAGTAGGGCAAACACGGACCCTTGGACACACCAGAGGTGGAATCAGGTGTCTAAGAAGAGTAAGCATCTTATGTTGACCGTTCTCACCACCGTGAGCCCTTTATCGTAGTTAGTGGTTACGTAAACTGAGTAATCCGTGGTCAGAATTGTATGTAAAGAACGGTCCGGCCTAATAATTGGTATGAAACACGTCAGACAGCATTCGACTTAAAGACGGGTTGTATCGGAAAATTAGATCATTATTATTATAATTACCATAGAATTTGCGAAATCGAAGAGAATGACGGAAGATGTACATGAAGATAAATACGATGATTTCTCAATACATGTACTTTGCTTGCAGTGAGGCCTGACTATTGTTGTGAACTTTTAAAATTGTTTGCTATATGTTTAGGAGTAATTCTTTAAAAGTTATGGACGTTTTTTCACTTGATGATCCATATAAAGCCTATCCTGGGATTTAAAATCTTGACCCGCGGACCAGAAATTTCAGTTATTGGTTGCTGCCTCCGATTGTAACTATGTAGTCTGTGTTTTACTGTGCTAAATGTTTAGTTGATTGGTTTTCATAGAGCCGCACCCTAAGATCAAAATCCTTGACCCAGGGGACCTGAATGATAGAGGCTTCTCCTTGGTTTTTATAGAGCCGCATCCTAGGATAAAAATCTTTGACCCAGGGGACTTGAAAGATAGAGGCTTCTCCCCATTACTGTATGGCAAATTCATTAGGTTGTTTTGGTTGATTATTTGATGTCCAAGAGTAAAGAAGACGATTTTAAAAGAGTTGATGCATTTTTACTGTATGAGTCATAGGACTCTGGTCCATCTCTTTAATCCTTAACCCAAATACCTAACCCGAGGTGTCATAAATATCACAATTTATATTAATCCCTCTTTTATTATTATTTCTACGTATCCAGTTTGGTTGTTAGATCGATAGGAGTAAAAGGAAAACAATTTTAAAACTACCATACAAATAATTTTTTTAATGTATCATCCATCTCTCCAGAATCCCTGATCCGGGGCTATGAATTTCACAATTTTGGTTGTGACTCAGACTTTTCTCATCACTACTGTGTACTCAGTTTGGTTTGGTTAATGTCCAGGAAACAGGAAAATTAAAAAAGATATTGATGCATTTTTACTAGATACAAACCATAACACCCGTTTTTACACCAGAACCTCTACCCAGGGTCCATGAATTTCACAAATTCGGAGAAGCATCCTTATTCATCATAATGATACACAGTTTGTCTACTAGATGTCGCTGAGTAAAGAAGATATTTTGTTAAGGATTGCATAATTTTTGAGGTTTTGGTTCTGTCTCTCAAGGGGGATGAGGTCACGGAGTTCACAATATTTGTTCCCCTTTCCCCAATAATGCTACATGCCAATTTTGTCGCGGCAGCATTAGAGAAAAAGTTGGAAATGTTCAAATGTTCACGCACGACGCACCTCTCATGTGAACTAATATTAACGTTAATCAATGACGTGTTAATCATGTGGACAAATATTAACGGTACTCAATAACATGTTAATCACGTGGACTAATATTAACGTTATTCAATGACGTGTTAATCACGTGGACAAATTTTAACCTTAATCAATAACGTCGTATTAATCATGTGAATTAATATTAACGTTAATCAATAATGTGCTAATGAAAGGTGAAGATAACGAACAGTGATCAATGAAAGGTGAAGATAACGAACAGTGATCAATCTCATAACTCCTATAAGCAATAGAAAATAGATAGATGGGCAAACACGGACCCCTGGACAGGCCAGAGGTGGGATCATGTGCCTAGAAGGAGTAAGCATCCTCTGTCGACCGGTCATACCCGCCGTGAATCCTATACCTTGCTCAGGCAAGCGGAGTTATCCGTTGTCAAAATCAGCGCGCCAAGAACGGTCTAACAATCGGTATGAAACACGTCAGACAGCATTTGACCCAATGATAGGTTGTATTGACAAACTAGATCGTTATAACGACCATAGAATTGCGAAAGGCTGACTTTAATCGAGATTCTTGAAACCCCTGTACCATCAACTTATTTCTCAGTAGCTTGCCTCGGTTTAAAAACTGAACTTACGCAGAACAAGCTCTTGCGTATCGAATCAGTTGAGAGATATAAATGCCATATGCAGGTGATAATGAAATATTGCTGAATAAATATGAGAAGTTGACAATGGAGAAGCTGAAATCATCCCGTTTGTCATACAGTTAATGTCTACTTTCAATAAGAATCTAAGTATGAAGCAGAAGTGGACGACTCTGTGGTGCCTTTTATTTCGAGCTCACAGGGATATCGACATATGAATGAAAGTTATTATTGTTAATAGATAAAAGGTAGTCGATATATCTAAATGTCGAATTGAAGGCCGCGGCAAAAGATTTTTTCTTCTCACGTAGAAGTTTTTGAATAAATTCTGCTTCATATGAATATGAAAACAGGTCAGCTATCAAAGGAGCATAATTTGTGCCCATGGGAATTCCAACAGACTGTTGAAAGACCTGATCACCAAATACCACGAATATATTGTCAATGAGGAACTCCAGCATACTTTTTATTTTAACATCAGAGTACTTGTACATGGAATCAGAGTGGTGTTTAACAATGTAATTTTTTGGGATGACTGATCACTAGATAGGAATATTTTCGTTCAGAGTACTTGTACATGGAATCAGAGTGGTGTTTAACAAAGTAATATTTTTGGATGACTGATCACTAGATAGGAATATTTCCGTTTTCCATTTTTGTTGAAGAAGCAACTGTCTATGTCAAAAAGTCTAGTCTATAATTTATCGTGAGCAATGGTCGTGTAAAGTGTTGAAAAATCATACGTTTTGATGTTGTTGATTGAGAAAAGTTTTGCGATTTCAAGTTTACTGAACGTTCTTTAGAATTTTTAGAATCCACATTTGATTTACACCACTTCTGGCATATGTAGTCGCACAGTACGTTTGAAGTTTCTCCTTCACAGCTGTTAATATTTTCGTGAGGAGCAAAGATAGGGGCTTGGTAGAGCACTTACTGGATCCAGCGATGTATCTTATTTTGTAAGGGTTTTATGTAGTTTAGGAATCCAGTATAGATACGGTAACTCATATTCATCCGACCCATTGACTGGGATATTAAATGTATCTAAAACTGAAGCATGGTTTTGAATAATTTCATCTTTTGAAAGGGCAGTTGGAGTATAAATACGATTAACCAAAAGTGGAATTAATGGCAAGATCCTTTCAAATACAGTTGTAATAATGAGCCTACAAACAAAGACAATGTTGTTACAAGCTTTGTCAGCTGGAACCAGCTGAGAAATCGTGTGAACTAATATTAACGTTGATTGATGACATGTTAATCTTGTAGACAAATATTAACGTTAATCAATGACGTGTTAATCATGTGGACAAATATTAACGTTATTCAATGACGTGTTAATCATGTGGACAAATATTAACGTTATTCAATGACGTGTTAATCATGTGGACAAATAGTAACGTTATTCAATGACATGTTAATCACGTGGACAAATAGTAACGTTATTCAATGACGTGTTAATCATGTGGACAAATAGTAACGTTATTCAATGACGTGTTAATCACGTGGACAAATAGTAACGTTATTCAATGACGTGTTAATCATGTGGACAAATATCAACGTTATTCAATGACGTGTTAATCATGTGGTCAAATGTTAACGTTATTCAATGACGTGTTAATTATGTGGACAAATATTAACGTTATTCAATGACGTGTTAATCATGTGGACAAATAGTAACGTTATTCAATGACGTGTTAATTATGTGGACAAATATTAACGTTATTCAATGACGTGTTAATCATGTGGACAAATAGTAACGTTATTCAATGACGTGTTAATCACGTGGACAAATATTAACGTTATTCAATGACGTGTTAATCATGTAGACAAATATTAACGTTATTCAATGACGTGTTAATCATGTGGAAAAATATTAACGTTATTCAATGACGTGCTAATCGTGTAGACTAATATTAACTTTAATCAATAACGTGTCAATCAACATTTTATATCCTCTTATGTCCCTGGATATTTAGAAACTGTAATCGAGTGATTTTAAACATGTCTCTATTTTCAGGAAATACTGTTTGACTGATTACGGTTTGATTAGAAATGCTAATGTTAAATACGATTGTTATCTTTATCATGTTACTCTGTGATAATTTAGATCAATTTAGTGCATTTACATGTAGATAGGGAGAAGCACAAATCATCTCTTTGTAGCATTTATTGTCATTTATTGATAATCCCCTATTTCTACAACATGGTACAACAATCGAGAGACATCTTTCATAAAATATTATATCGCATATTATAAACATATTTAAAATATCGTATTGCATTAAGTTTATCAGATTGAAAATTAAGATAATGTATGTAAAATTTTTATCCTACTGCCAGAGAATGCTACAAGTTTCCGATGTATTATCTAATTACGAATTTCGGTTTTGCGGCCATTGTGACTATACATGTGATATACCTTTTGCAGCTGTGACGCTGTATGTACTGCGATTGTGGGTAGCTGGTGGAAAATGTTATAGCAAGGCTCGCCTGGACAAGAAGACCGTGATTATAACGGGAGCAAACACAGGCATAGGGAAGGAAACCGCGATAGACCTGGCAGGAAGAGGTAAGTAAGGCTCGCCTGGACAAGAAGTGATTATGACGGAGGGAGGGGGACACTGGCATGGGGATAGACCTGGCAAAAAGCAGTAAGTTAAACTCACTTAGACAGGAAGATTATGGCGTATACACTGAAATATAGGGAAACAGACCGCGATAGACTTGTTCTCAAGACCATAAACTGAGAAAGTACCGAAGTCTAAATTCTAAATTTTGAATCCATCTAACTTTTGAAATAATTTTCATAAACTATTAAATTTTCAGCATGTGTTTGCATTTCATTTCTTTTATTAACCAGCAGTTTTTAAAACCGTCTTTTCTAGATATGCCTGAAGATAATGGTAATTAAAATTTTGACTTACTATTGGTCTGTTCTCAGTTTATGGTCTTGAGGCCTAGTAAGAAGAGGGATAAATAAGGCTTGCCTGACAGAATGACCGCGATTGTAACCAGTGGTGTCAGACCGCAATGTATCTAACAGGAGAGGTAAGCTACGCAGGCAGAAGTGTCATCTTTTTGTATTTTCCCAACATTTCACTGCGGAAACTCGCGTGTCCAGCTGTATGATTTGTAAGTTTATTTGAAAAGAGTTTCTTTTTTCTTTTAAAACTGTAGATTTATTAGGTGTTTTATTTCTAAGTCATTATTTGAAACGTAAATTATAAAGTAGGTCAAAAATGTAATTGTCCAATCAGAACAGGGGGATCTAAATCAATCTCGTTCTAGGAGCCAAAGTCATTCTGGCCTGTCGCGACAGGTGTCGTGGAGAGAGAGCGTTATCTGACGTCATCAGGAAATCGGGGAGTAAGCAGGTAGTCCTAAAGATGCTTGACCTGGCCTCACTGGAATCCGTCCGAAAATTCGCACAGGACATCAACAAAAACGAACCCAGACTAGACATTCTAATAAACAACGCCGGTAAGGTATTCTATATTGAATAGGTTACACTATTTCTAATAAAGGTTCCATTTAACTTGTATCAAAACGATATTCTTACATTCAAATCATGGTTCATGTCGGATTAATTGTTTGTCTTTAGTCCCGTTGAGAAATTGATATTGAGACGTCACCAGCTGTAGGTGAAGTACCACAAATTTAGACCTATGCTTAGCGCTCAGAGCTGTAGCTGTGAGGGTTATTTATCGTGCCAATGCCTGCCGCGACACGAGACCTCCGTTTTGGAGGTCATATCCGAAAGATCTGTGATTCTCACTTATAAATGCCGAGCGTTTGGCGAAGGAGCAATCACTACCCATGTTAACGTCTTAGGTGGCACGAGCGGAGCTCGAACTCGAAACGAGAAAACCTTCGAGGATGACTATTACACGGGGCACCAAATGGGACTCTTGTGCTTTTAAAGTCAAAATCCAACTTTGTGTGGACAAAAATGACTTTTGTTCAACAAAATGAGTTCAAGTTAACAAAATTGATAACAAATCACAAAATTATCAAAAGCCACGTACTTTTGTATTGACAAAATTCATTTTGTTAGACAAAATTTTATTTTGTATCACAAGTGAATTTTGTATGCAAATTAGTTTTATTTGGAATCTGAAAACTAATATGCATACAAATTTGAAAAATATTCTGACAAAAATCAGTTTTGTTAGACAAAATTGAATTTTGTTAGACGAAATTGAATTCTGTCTTAACAAAATCACTTTTGTCTTACAAAACTATGTTTTTATAAATGAAAACTTCAATTACGTAATGACCAAACTAAATTTTGTTATATAAAATTATCTTTCAGTGGGCAAAAATAATTTTTGTCATGACAAAATTCATTTTTGTACACAAAAGTCATTTTTGTCATGACAGTTATTTTTGTCATCTTTACTTGTAAGCTGCTCACCGATTGGTTGAAACGCTTTCATTTAGCTTATTCCTTGGTAAAGGTTAGTCGGACTTGGAAGGTATGATTGTAAACAAATATTTGTTGAATATACACGTAAATATTACGCTTATGATAATTCATGTGCCATTGAAAGAAAAAAAAATCATAGATTTTCAAATACTTAAATCCCGATTCTTTGTTCAGTAATTGGCAAGTACATGATATCATAACCTGCCTCCCCTTTCGCCTAAAAATGAGATTCCCGACCGGAGGATGCGCTATCCTCAAAGTGAATGGCAGCTCTGAGCCTCCAGCGCTGGATCTTGATAGGAGAGATACGGGCCTTGAGGTGACCGTCCATCAGAACTTCACCATCGTTTGGGTGTTTTATTTTATCTCCATCACAATCATCTCTGATATCTGAGAATGGTATTCTCGTTAGTCTAAAACTCTTCATTCGTCTGTAGATTGTTTTAGTGCAGACATTAAAGTATTGTGCAATGTGTGTGATTGGTGTATCTTCATCGAGCAACTCTCGTAACCTTTCTATACTAATGTCTTCGTCAGGTATGTCACTTGTTGAGGCCATCATGGCGTATAGTACCCGGTACTATCATCGCCTGTACTACAATGAGAGGCCCTCTTACAAAATCGTGATGAGAATTTTCATTTGCATAACCATATTTGGATTGTGTAAACTAATTTGCATACAAAATTAACTTATGTTAGACAAAATTGACTTTTGTGATGCAAAATTCAATTTTGTGTTCATTTTCATTTTTGTCTAACAAAACTTAATTTTGTCCACACAAAAATGGATTTTGAGTACAAAGTCTCGAAATCAACATTTTGTATACGAATTCAATTTTGTCTGCAAAGAAGTTTATATTTGCATACCTGATTGACAAAAATGAATTTCTTCATGACCAAAATGATTTTTGTCCACTGAAAAATAATTTTGTATATCAAAATTTATTTTTGTCTTTACAGAAATGGAGTTATCATAAAAGAAGTATGAATGACATATTTTTGTTAAGACAAAAATGATTTTGTTATGACAGAATTCAATTTTGTATACACAGAATTGAATTTGATTACAAAAGCATCAAGTCCCAATCGGCGCCGCGTACTATTCTATATGGTGTTTAGCCACGTCATGATGTAATTTATCATTTATACAATATATACAAATAAATGACAGTAAAATACATTCTACATTACATCATCCAGTGGTAGTGATAATACGCCGAGTTTCATCATCCAGTGGTAGTGATAATACGCCGAGTTTCATCATCCAGTGGTAGTAATAATACGTTCAGTTTCAATCATCCAGTGATAATGATAATACGCTCAGTTTCATGAAAACGTCTACACATTTCAGTCACGTGATGCAGGATCCGGGGCCATGACACTGAGATGAGTCTAAGTCTCACTTCTATGTACATAAACTGTAGCGTATAGTGTTTGTCATGGTGTGCATGTTAGGGTATAAAAAGTAAAAGGGGCCTGTGATAATTTATATAATTAGTTACTTACCTATACTTTCATTATTTTATATCCCCATGATGTTAACAATCTTAATATTAATTGTTTTATATCTATCATAGCAATCTTAATATTTATTATTTTATCATGTCTATATCCCCATGGTGCTAACAATCATAATGTTTATTGTTTTACAGTCTGATTAAAATCAAACCATCACTGCGTGGACTCCCACGCAGCGATTGTCCGTATATCGAGCGAAGTGAGAGGTTTGATTTTAATCAGACTGATTGTTAGCATCATGGGCATATAAAACAGTCTTAATATTTCTTATTGTATATCCCCATGGTGCTAACAGTCTTAATATTTATTATTTTATGTTCCCATGGTGCTAACAATCTTAATATTTACTATTTCATATCCCCATGGTGCTAACAGTCTTAATATTTTATATCCCCATGGTGCTAGCAGTCTTAATATTTATTATTTCATATCCCCATGGTGCTAACAGGTTAGGTTCCCATGATGCTAACAATCTTAATTTTTATCATTTTATGTTCCCATGATGCTAACAATCTTAATTTTTATCATTTTATGTTCCCATGGTGCTAACAATCTCAATATATTACACATGTGTACAATTAATTTACAGGTGTAATGATGTGTCCCCTCGGTAGAACTGCTGAGGGATTTGAAATGCAATTGGGAACAAATCATCTGGGTCATTTTCTTTTAACCAATCTGTTGTTGGATAAGATGAAGAAATCCGCCCCTGCCAGAATCGTCAACGTTTCCTCTTATGCCCACACATGTAAGTTATAGCATAAGTCGTTTTAACAATTATTTCCGTCATATGACATTGTGCAAGGATATATTCTCTGTGGTTATGTGGGTTTTATACATATACGCCCGTATTTTTGGCGGGAAATATTATGGTATAAGTTTTCCCGTCCATCAGTCTGTAAGCTTTTTCGTATCCGGTTCATATTTTTTAGATTATAAGACAGTTTATGCATTTTGAGGAAAGACATGTCATATTTCAAAAGTAGGTCACACTAAGGCGTAGAACCATCTAACATTTTCAGTTGATGTATCTTTCGAGGGTGGGTGTAGTCGCTCTTGGGAGGGTGGGTGGAGTCACGAACCAAATATAGGTCACTGTGGCCTCCTGAAATTTTATGGCTATACATATTCAAATCGTGTATGGATCACATCTGCACACTTGCATTCTTTAAAACTTAGACAGTTGGTGCATCTTTGTCGTGAACTAAAAATAGGTCACTGTGCCTCAATTTGAAAATTTATGGCTATATATACATGTATACCGATCGGATCCAGATCATATCTTGAGTACTGTGAGGCATAGGACGATGGAACTTGGGTCAGTTAATGCACTATGAGAAGAAGGTGTGTAGCGACCCAAAGGTAGGTCACTGTGTCCTCATTTTGGAATTGCAATTGACAGTCTCATATGTTGTAACTTCAAATATGCATACATACAGCATTGGGGGGGGGGGGGGGGGTCGCAACTTAAAAGATTGTGATCTCAGTTTGGAACTGCAATTGACATCATCATAGACATGCTTACAGAGACATGCATCATGCAGATGTAGTGGGGTATATTTATGTATCCCAGCGGTGCACTTTTTGTGTTGAGGTCAGTTCAAGATGGCGAATGCTGAAGGGCTTTGTAATTCAGGCATAATGTATATTGATTAATTGTATCTGCCACGTACGCACCCTTCTAACCAAGAAACACTCATTGGTATTCACATACATGTATATTATTTCAATTTTACAGTTACCAATAAAATTAATTTTGACGACATCAACAGTGAAAAGAGCTACAGTAGAACGCAGGCTTACGCACAGAGCAAATTAGCCAACATCCTGTTTACAAGGGAGCTGAGTAAAAGACTCAAAGGTAAACAAAAATCAATCAAAGGGCGCGGCTTATGTAGAAAAACTGATGAAATTTAATTCTATCATTATCAATGTGTTAATTGTGGATTATAATCCAGCAGACAATTAACATTTTGGCAATCTAAATTAGACTGAAATTTTGGTAAATTGTCAAACTTTTATATAACTATTAACTACACATTCTATAAAGTATATGACCACAGGCTCTCGGCCATCCAAAAATTTTGTTTGGTTATATATTTATACAAATATTTGACCTCGATACACCGCCGCGGTGGTCTAGAGGTTAGAGCGTTCGCCTCGCATGCGGCAGGCCGGGGTTCGAATCCCGGCCGCGACAGACCCAAGTCGTTAAAACAGGTAGTGGCAGTTCCATCGCCTAACGCTTGGAATGTCACAGGTCCTCGGAGATGACCTTAAAAACGGATGTCCCGTGTCGCAGTAGGTGTGGCACGCTAAAGAACCCTCACTGCTCAATGGCTGTAAGCGCCGAGCAAAGCCCTTCACCGGTCTTGGTGACGTCTCCATATGAGTGAAAAATTCTCGAGAGAGACGTTAAGCAAGATACAATTAATCAATCAATCGATGTATAAATATATGTAGACAACCAAACGGAATATTTTATTTGATGGTACATATTTTATTGCGTATAAAAGGGTGACATTTCTAAATAAAAAAGAACTAGGATATGTGCTTTTGATCTGACTGTGGTGTATTACTTGCAGGAACCGACGTGACCGCTAACTCTTTACATCCGGGTACAGTGATGACGGAGCTGGCGAGATATTTCCCGGGATATAGCATCGCATGGCCAGTGTTAATCTTCTTCGCAAAATTCTCCATTGAAGGCGCTCAGACGAGTATTCAGTGTGCTGTTGAAGAGACCTTAGAAAGCGTTTCCGGGAAGTATTTCAGGTATTTCAGTAATTTTCGTAAAGTTTTAATCCTAGATCTAAAGGTGTTCCTATGATCTAATTTGACCAATATTAAACGAATATTGACAATCACATTCAAATATCAAAACAGCACCATGTATGGGTAACTCCTTCAAGACATGCACATTTAATCATTTATATGATACAAAGTTCATGAGAAAATCTATTTTACTAATTGGAGAAAACTTTTGCACACAAATTATCATCAGAGGCCTATAACGAAAAACGCATATCGATTGAAGTCAGCATTTCGCAAATTCTATGGTCGTCATAACGATCTAGTTTGTCAATACAACCTATCATTGGGTCAAATGCTGTCTGACTTGTTTTATACCGATTGTTAGGCCGTTCTTGGCACACTGATTTTGACTACGGATAACTCCGTTTACCTGATCAGGATATAGGGCTCACGGCGGGTGTGACCGTTCGACAGGGGATGCTCACTCCTCCTAGGCACCTGATCCCACCTCTGGTGTGTCCAGGGGTCCGTGTTTGCCCAACTCTTTATTTTGTATTGCTTGTAGGAGTTATGAGATCGATCACTGTTCGTTGTCTTCACCTCTCATTCATATTAAGACAAGTGTGGAAAGGCGGGTGAGCATAAAGCGTGCAAACAGCATAAATTCTTGAGCCCGAATGATTGTACTTATAATGCTCTACAGACTGGTAATACAAGTATTGCTACGCTGTGTACTTGATTTAGACATCATGGACAGTTGTTTCTTCAATAAAAATGAGAAAAGGAAATATTAATATCTATTGATTAGTCATCCAAACAAAATACTTTGTTAAACACCACTCTGATTCCACGCACAAGTACTCTGAAGTTTAAATTAAAAATATGCTGGAGTTCCTCATTGACAATATCTTCGTTGGCTTTGGTGATCAGATTTTCCAACAGTCTGTTGGAATGCCCATGGGCACAAATTGTGCTCCTTTATTAGCTGTCCAGTTTTTATATTCTTATGAGGCAGAATTTATTAAAAAGCTTCAACATGAGAAGAACTTTTTTTCTTGTTGTGGCCGTCAACTCGACATTTAGCTATATTGACGACGTTTTATCTATCAACAATGATCATATGTCAATTCGATATATCCCAATGAACTCAAAATAAAAGACACCAAAGTGTACGACAAAGAGGATGATTTCAACTTCTCCATCATTAACTTCCCATATTTATAGGGACCTCCGTGGCCGAGTGGTTAAAACATTGCGCTCAAAATCACACAGCCTCTCACCTCTGTCGGCGCGGGTTCGAATCCCGCTCGCGCAGGTAAGTGAGAAAGTTGCCCAGTTTACTTTCGGAAGGTCGGTGGTCTCTTCCCAGGTACATTTTATCTGGGTTCGCTCTTCCACCAATAAAAACTGGGCGCCACCAGATATTCAAAAATTGTTGAGTGTGGCGGAAAACACCAATCAATCAATCCCATATTTATGAGGCAATATTCCATTATCACCTGTATATGATTTTTATATCTTTCAACTGACTCGATACACAAGACATTGTTCGGCAAATTATCAGTTTTTATACGCCCGTCGAAGACGGGACGTATTATGGTATGGCGTCGTCCGTCTGTCGGTCCGTCCGTCTGTCTGTCCGAACCTTGCAGACTGAACCATAAGCCCTAGGGCTTTACAACTTGGTACATTTGATCACCATGATGAGAGGAAGATGCCTATTGTTTTTCAAGGTGAGAGGTCAAAGGTCAAGGTCGTAGTATCACTTATTAGGAAAACCTTGTGGGCAGGATACAAACCGAACCGTAAGCTCCAGGATATTATAACTTGGTATATTTGATCACCATGATGAGAGGAAGATGCCTATTGTTTTTCAAGGTCAAAGGTCAAGGTCGTATCACTTTTTAGGAAAACCTTGTGGGCAGGATACAAACCGAACCGTAAGCTCCAGGATATTATAACTTGGTATATTTGATCATGATGAGAGGAAGGTGCCTATTGTTTTTCAAGGTGAGAGGTCAAAGGTCAAGGTCGTAGTATCACTTATTAGGAAAACGTGGGCAGGATC
Source organism: Ostrea edulis (assembly GCF_947568905.1). Classification (NCBI taxonomy): domain Eukaryota; kingdom Metazoa; phylum Mollusca; class Bivalvia; order Ostreida; family Ostreidae; genus Ostrea; species Ostrea edulis. Next base: position 3,713,691 of record NC_079165.1, read on the forward strand.
CAAACCGAACCGTAAGCTCCAGGATATTATAACTTGATATATTTGATCACCATGATGAGAGGAAAACGCTTATTGTTTTTCAAGGTCAAAGGTCAAGGTCGTAGTATCACTTTTTAGGAAAACCTTGTGGGCAGGATACAAACCGAACCGTCAGCTCCAGGATATTATAACTTGGTATATTTGATCATCATGATAAGAGGAAGGTGCCTATTGTTTTTTTCAAGGTCAGAAGTCAAAGGTCAAGGTCGTAGTATCACTTATAAGGAAAACCTTGTGGGCAGGATACAAACCGAACCGCAAGCTCCAGGATATTATAACTTGGTATATTTGATCACCATGATGAGAGGAAGATGCTTATTGTTTTTCAAGGTCAAAGGTCAAGGTCGTAGTATCACTTTTTAGGAAAACCTTGTGGGCAGGATACAAACCGAACCGTAAGCTCTAGGATATTACAACTTGTTATTTTTGATCGTCATGATGAGAGGAAGGTGCCTATTGTTTTTCAAGGTCAGAGGTCAAAGGTCAAGGTCGTAGTATCACTTATAAGGAAAACCTTGTGGGCAGGATACAAACCGAACCGTAAGTTCCTGGATATTATAACTTGGTATATTTGATCACCATGAAAATGAATTAGCTTACAGAGGACAGTGCTAACTTCACTAAAATATGAATCCCACTAAAATATGTTTTCCTTGAACAAAATCTACGGGCGTATTATGCCACGTTGGCGTTGCTCTTGTTAAATCGAGGCAGGCTACTGACTAACAAGTTGATGTTATAGGGATTTCAACAGTCTCTCAACTCTTGCGTATCGAATCATTTGAGATATATAAACACCATATACCGATTGTTAGACCGTTCTGGGCACACTGATGTTGACTACAGATAACTTTATATAATCTAATGCTATCTGACGTGTAATTCATACCAATTGTTAGGTCTTCTTTATACACTGATTTGAGTACGGATTGCTCCGTTTACTTGATCAGGATATAGGGCTCATGGCGGCTGTGACCCGTCAACAGGGGATGTTTACTGCTCCTATTCACCTGATTCCACCTCTGATGTGTGTAGAGGTCCGTGTTCGCCCAAAGTTAACGCGCTTCGTGAAGCATGCTGACGTAAAGCATGCTGACGGAGTGACGTAAAGCGTTACAGTTCATATGCCATGCAGTTTTTAAAAATGAAATCTATTTCCAAAGTGTCTGTAATCTTTATTCCAGTGACTGTGCTGTATGTAAAGAATCTAAAGCAGCGCAGGACGACGAGGCGGCAAAGAGACTCTGGGACGTGTCTGTCAAAATGGTGGCCTATGGGGCTGGAGGAATAAGTACAAAATGAACAAGGACATTGGATTGTTGTGTTAACTCGTTCATCAACATTGATGCATGTCTGCTTTCATTCTATATTTCATAGCTACATGCATATGTATATTTGTTACAGAACAAATTGCGTGTATATTTGTATATCGACACTGCTGAATATTTTAAGGTGTGTACATATGTATCTAGTGTATATTTAGAGAACTGGCGCAGCATTAGTAAATATACTGTATGGCCGGTTTTGGATGGATGTAAAATTTGACGGACTTCAGAAACAAAAGTATGTGAATAATATTGATTGTTGTAAATTTGGCGATTTTATTTATGACTTCTATATAGAGATATAAAATGGGCTTGAAGTCGGTGCTTTATTCCTTTTGACAATTGGAAAATATCGCCAAAAGCAATACACCGCTAAAATAACCCTCTATACAGTTTTCCCTTAGACATGTGTTAATCACAGAATATGCATGCATTGAGATTTGTGGATGAATTGTGGAAAAACAAAGAAGAACAAGATCATGTCATCTATTCATTTTTTCCTTTTTCCATCGTCCTGTTATATAACGTTGGTGTGGATGTTCCTGATAATCATATTGTTTCTGGATTTGATTCTTATGCTGTTACATTGGAGCAATATTTGTGACGTGGAGATGAAATCCACTGATAATATATTCTGGTATGAGCTTTAACCAGCAACTCACTTTACGCCTTTTCGTGTGTAGTTTTGGCATTGTACAAAGTGTTATGACGTCGCTGAAAAATAAATAGGAAATACCTATTAATCGCTGAGAATTATATCCAGTACTAGTGGATGACTGCTATCAATCTATATTTCAAACTCAGTATATAACTGGCGCGTTATTGGGCATAATTGTATACACTGCTAATATTCATTATCTTTTGAATTTCCCACTGTGCCGAATCCCAACGAGAAAAAATAAGTTTGTGCCCAAACGTCATCTTAGAATTTTTCCTACCACCGATTAGAATGCGTTATCATTTTTTATTTATCGTTGATGAATTTGCTATAATAATAAATAAAATTTCATATGGAAAACTTTTCAACTGGAGCACAATGAGATTGTCACCGTCATCCATACATACACACTGCGAACACATCCGAATTTTTTTTTCGTTTAGGCGGTTTTTTTTTTTTTTTTTTAAAGAAGAAAATTCTTTAAAATATTTCTTTACCATACGACTTCAGAAGTTTAGTTGTGAGGGTGTCCATTGCGATTAGAGTTACAACTCTATGAAAGATTACCCACAACCAACGCAAATTTACCAGTGATGCAGATTAATTCATACCGATTGTTAAGCCGTTCTTGTCACACTGATTTTGACTGCGGATAACTCCATTTACCTGAACAGGATATAGGGTTCACGGCGGGTGTGACCGGTCGGCAGGGGATGCTTACTCCTTCTAGGCACCTGATCCCACCTCTGGTGTGTCCAGGGGTCCGTGTTTGCCCAACTATCTATTTTGTATTGCTTGTAGGAGTTATGAGATTGATCACTGTTCGTTATCTTCACCTTTCACGATGTTGCTATCGATTGCACGGGTATTCTGAGTTGCCGATTGCTTCGCTACTTTGAAGTACAATTTCTTGAAAGACAAACAAACGTCATCAGCTCTGGTAATCAGTTTTATTGTTTATGTTGAATATCCTAAACCCAAACATAGACTCGTTTATATTTTTCGTTATAAATTGTGGAAGAGTGAAGATAACAAATGGTAACCAATCTGGTAAATTCTATAAAGAATACCTAAACCAGACCTGGGGTCAATTACTTTAAAATGTAATGCATTAAATTACAATTACATTGGAATTTTCACCATTACAATTACCATTACTTTCCTTCATATAAGTAATTAATTAAATTACAATTACTTTGCTAAAGTAATGAATTACATTGCACATTACAATGAAGAAGAAAAAATACAAAGAAAATTTATGAACACAATTTATTTGAAGTTAACTTTTAAATCAGATTGTGAATAAGTATAGTTGTTATTTTACACACTATAGCTGCATTTTATCATCATCATCATCAGATTTTTAAAAGTATTGTCAGTCAGAGAGCAGCGTTTTGTTCTGATCTGAAAAATTTGCCTGCAATGCTGAAAAGTCTTTCCACAGGGGCAGATGTTGCCGGGTTGGCCAAGAATCCTTGTGCTGCATTTGCCAGGAAAGGAAATAATATGCAATTCAAATGTAATTGAAAAGTAATGGTCATTACTGACATTTTTATGAAAGTAATGCATTACATTACAATTACTTGTAATTCAAAAATGGGTGCATTACACATTACACCCCATTACTTTAAAAAATGTAATGATTACAATACATTACCATTACCCCAGGTCTGACCTAAACACCCTCTGTTGACCGGTCATACCTGCAGTGAACCCTACATGTATGTCTTGATTACTGGCAATGGTGATGTCTCCATATGAGTGAAATATTCTCGAGAGGGACGTTAAACAATATTCAATCAATCATACGCAGAACATTCTCTCGCGTATCGTATCGATATTGGTCTATTTGCAAAAGCGAACCCTGTAAGCTCGGCTCTCTTTACAACACAACAAGTTTGGAAGGACATACGTCCCGGATTTCCAGTTGAAAACCTATAAGTAATCATCCCGGTCCATGAATTACATTGTGCCGTGAAGGATTTAAATATCACCGACAAACATGGAGGGCTGGTGGAAGTTTGACACGGAACATCAAACCATTATTGCATGTGTAGCTGTTACAGGTAAATTACAATGCATCATATCTATAACATATTTTGGGAGGGGGTTTAACTTTTTCTGTAATTGATTTCTCGAAAAAATTAAAGTCGAAACTTGGACTTAAGTCTGAGATTTTACTTAGATTTTGACTACCCAAATAAAAAGAAACTCGGACTCGAATTAGAGTTTGTTTTCCCCCCCCCCCCCCCCCCGAGAAATCCAATTTTCACGATCTAGAAATTCAAGCCCCACAGGGGGTTGGGGGGGGGGTGTCCTAAAATTCGATTGGTCGGATTTATATGAGATTGATCAGTGTTCGTTACCTTCACTTGTTCATTATGCAATACTTCTCAGATAGTAAGGGTCCTTCCATAACATGACCAACGATAAAAAGAGGAAATGAATATAAAATACTTATAAAAGATTTACCTCTAACTAGGATCTAACCTTGTTTGCCTTTTGATTCCAGTATTCTATCCACATATCCATTCATATGTTTTTAAAAATCCCCATTCCATTACGTAATGCACAATGTATTTCTCATGTTCTGCATCCACTGTACCGTGAAACAAATGTGCATTGTGTAATAAATGCCTAAAGAAAACAAGTACGATTTACCATGTGATCCATAATTTATTAAAATATTATTACTGATCTTAGAGAGATTAATGAATGTAAAACTTATACAGTGCCAATTTTGATGCACCAGATGCGCATTTCGACAAATAATGTCTCTTCAGTGATGCTTAAGCCGAAATTTTGGAAATTCGAAATAACAATGAACTTGTAAGAGCTGAAAGAAGACCTACAGTGCCAAAAACTGGAGCCAAATTCCTCCAAGGATAGAGCTATGCATAAGGGAGATAATCCTTAATTTTGAAATGAATTTCTTAATCTTATTCCAGCAATTAAATATACATCCGTATTTTTAAGCTAGTAACGAAGTACTTAGCTACTGGGCTGTAGAGACCCTTGGGGACTAACAGTCCACCAGCAGAGGCCTCGACCCAGAAGTCGTAACGTAAAACTTATACAGTGCCAGTTTCGGTGCACCAGATGCGCATTTCGACAAATAATGTAGAGAAAGATTACCAATTGCATATGGTATTTATGCATACCAATTGATTCGATATACACGATCTTGTACTGTATATGATCAGTTTTAAATCAAAGCAGTCTACTGACCATGGTTTACGATCCTCTGTAGAGAAGCGGAGCGGATCATAAACCCTTGGCTAGCGAAAATGGCTACTGACAAACATGTTGATGTTACAGGGGTATCAACAGTCTCATTAAGTAAGCATTTCGTACATTCGTTGGTCGTTTTCACGATCTAGCTTGCCATAACAACCTGTCATTGGGTCAAATGTCCGACATGTTTCATACCAATTATTAGGCTATTCTTGGCCCATTGATTCTGACTATGTATTACTCCATTTACCAGATCAAGACATAGGGCTCACTGCGGGTGTGACCGGTGGACAGGGGATGCTTACTCCCTCCTCTGGTATATTAAGGGGTCTGTATTTGCCCAGCTCTTTTAATTTTGTATTGCTTATGGGAATTATGAGATTGATCACTGTTCATTGTCTGCATTTTTATGTCTTGTACAGTAGACATATATGGAGATTCATCTAAATCATCTTAACTTTGGTTGTGGATTTTGCACTGCTAGGAGATTAATTAGTTTGCCATATATTCAGGGCAATGGAGATGATTCTTAAAAGCCCATACTGTTATAACTATAGATAATCCACAAACACCTACCCTGTGACCAGGCTTCGGGGCCACCAACGCTGAGATTTTCTCAAATCTGAGATTTCTCAGAAAATTTGAGTTTTTCTCACCCAACTGTGCCACCAAATAAATATTCTCTCAAACTCAGATATGTTCTTGAGTTTTTTCTCACATTTGAGAATTTTCTCAAATGCGCGTGCCACCAAACTAATTTTGAACTCAGCTGAGAAAAATATTTGAGATTTCTCAGAAAATCACGAGATTGGTAAATAGCAACCTCAAATAAAATCTCAAGTGTATTTACCCAGGGACCAGAAATTTAAGTTTCAGTAGACGCCTCCAACCGATTATTGCGTGTTTGTCCAACTCTTGATTTTGTATTTTTTGAATTGGAATGATGAGAGATTGATCGAGATTACTTCACTGTTCGTTAACTTTCATTTGTCACTGCTATGATCACTTTTTCATTTATCGCCATTCCCTGACTATGAACGATCACAGGTGCTTGTGGAACATATTTCCTGTGCCTTTGAATGTTCAATGTTTTGGGTTGGTTGTATATATATTGTTTAACGTCTTCAGAATATTTCCCTCATGTGGAGACGTAAATGCTTAGGATATTTAGCGTGTATTTTCCCCACAAACTGAACAACATTGTTATGTTTTTAACAATATTTTTATTTCAATGGAATACACAAATATCGCATAAAAACCGTTTTGATAAATGTTATCACTAATTCTAATAGATAAGCAAGGTTAAAACAATTCCTATGTGAGATTTCTATATTCTATTCAAATGAAAATACTCTTAAGTTACTTTAAACACCCAAGGCATTGAATATGAACTTATTCAGAAGAGGGGTAGCGGAAAACCTGTCCACAAATGCCCATACGCCCATGTTTATTTTTGGTTCTGCATTCATTGTGACTATAATACACCTTTTGCAGGTGTGACGTTGTATGCACTTCGATTGTGGGTAGCTGGTGGAAAATGTTATAGCAAGGTTCGCCTAGACAAGAAGACGGTGATTATAACGGGAGCAAACACAGGCATAGGAAAAGAGACCGCGATAGACCTGGCAGGAAGAGGTAAGTAAGGCTCGCCTGTACAGGAAGACTATTTATAACATACATGTCCAAGATCTAATCCGATTTCAATGTCCTCGATATCGACAATATCAAATTGATATTGATTTGATATCGTCGTGTCTGCTTACGATATCGTCTATATCGACATTCAACAACGATATCGTATCGATATCGACAATTTCTATTGTAAATGTGTTTGAATTAATAGTCTTAGTCTACACCGCATAATGTTAATACTACGTTAAGCAAAACGATCGTGACTCGATATTGACAGGAAGAGAAAGCAAACATATAACCGTTACAAAAACGATCAAGATTCGATATCGACACAATGTCGTTGATATCGACGATATCGACAGAAAGAGATAACATTTCTATTTCAGTTCTAACGCTATGTTTAAAACAATCATGATTCCATATCGACAGGATATCGACAAGAAGATCAATGCTATATTCGTCCTCATACAACCATTCAACAATGATCATGATTCGATATCGACACGATATGGTCAGTAAAGGTATATGATTATTAGAGTGGTACTTATCGATATCGGTACGATATCATATTTGGATTGTCGATATCGTCGGTATCGAATCTACATCATGTCATGGACATGACTCCCAGTTAGGGTGGGTGGGGGGCAAACACTGACATAGGGAAGAGGACCGCTATATATTTCGCAGGAAGAAGTACGTAAGGCTCACCTGAACATTGTACACAACTGGTGGATGGATTGTTTTCTATTCGAGGTCAAAGCCCCAAAAGCTGTCAAAGTCTTTCAGAACAATCTATTCTAAATTAATCTCTTTATATCCGTTCTAGGAGCCAAAGTCATCCTGGCCTGTCGCGACAGGTGTCGTGGAGAGAGAGCGTTATCTGACGTCATCAGGAAATCGGGGAGTAAGCAGGTAGTCCTAAAGATGCTTGACCTGGCCTCACTGGAATCCGTCCGAAAATTCGCACAGGACATCAACGAAAACGAACCCAGACTAGACATTCTAATAAACAACGCCGGTAAGGCATTCTACACTGAATAGGTTACACTAATTCTAATGAAGGTTCCACTTAACTTTATCAAAACGATATTCTTACATTCAAATCACGGTTCATGTCAGATTGATTGTTTGTCTTGCGATACATCTCCATAAAATCATAGTTGAGATGAGAATTTCTTTAAGGATGACTATTATTCTATAAAAGCATTTTACCAAGTCATGATGAAAATGATCGTACTTGGAATACCAAATTTTTATTAATTTTTATTAATTGGACAATACCAGTGTATGCAAATAAGTGACAGTACAACATATTCTATAATACATCCATATAGTGGTAGTGATTAAAACAAAAAGTTTAAATACGAAAAACTACTACACATTTCAGTCAAGACTTAGCTCATTTTTGGTTTCAATTTCACTTTCATATATTGTTCGTATTAAGGGGTATAAAAACAAAGGGAGCACGTGGGTAATTTGCATAATCACCCATGCGTTCATTGTTTATATTTATATCTCCAATGATTTTGCCTTTGACTTTTTTTTCAATTTTATTTATCTTTAATTTATCTTTTTGATAGCAATTTTCTCATGAATACGAGTATTATTCAGATATGAACCATATGCCCATGTATCTTGATAATCATAATTCATGTATCCTAACAGCTGGGAGGTCCAAGAAAAATTAAAGTAGAATGTAAATAAATGTCATTTTTGAAAATCTATAATGGTATGAACCGCTATGCTTCACGCCAGTATACTATATTTTTAACTATCCCTATGATGCAAACAATCTCGACGTCAGTACATGTATCAAATCTTCGTTCTGTGTCCGCCATTTTGCGGTGAAAAAATCATTTTTCCCTACAATGGCATTTCTAATTTTCTGATATGTAGCTTTGAGATTTGTTGTTTTTTATGAATAGCCCCAGGGTGAAGCAATTCATAAACGTGTAAGAAAAACTTAATAATTACCTTGTAACCTCTTACCTCTTACATTAGGATAGATAAAAAAGGAAAGCTTCACTATTCACCTATTGTCCTTTTGTAAAGGGGGGTAATTCAAATTACCGGTTTCATAGGTTTACTCAGTGAATCTTTCATAGATGTTAAGATGAAATGTTACAGTCCAAATGGGTTTTTTATGATTGCAAACAATAAAAGTTCAAAGGAGTATCATAAAACAACGTTAGTAAATGGAAAACTATAACAAACATATAAACTACACATGCATACCATTGATTTACAGGTGTAATGATGTGTCCCCTCGGTAGAACTGCTGAGGGATTTGAAATGCAATTGGGAACAAATCATCTGGGTCATTTTCTTTTAACCAATCTGTTGTTGGATAAGATGAAGAAATCCGCCCCTGCCAGAATCGTCAACGTTTCCTCTTATTCCCATACGTGTAAGTTAGGTCATGAGTCATTTTAACAATTGTTCAATATACTCGATCATTGCATACTATCGATTCACGATATCTAATTATTCAAAATCTTCTACGTGTTGCCTTGAACTCGAACTTTCATTTCAATCTTATTATTTTAGTGTTAAATATGATTTAATGTACGACTTATCTTATCGGGCTCACGGTGTGTGTGACCGGTCAACGGGACAGGCTCACCCTTCTGCAGGACACCTGATCCAACCAATGGTGCGTCAAGGGGTCCGTCTTTGCCCGACCCTTTATCATTTTTATCAGTAACACTGTTTCGTTTGTCCTGAGGAACGGATCGCTCATCCCTTGGATCTATCCAATTGTTCCAGTCATCGATCATATTAGTGCTTTGTGCAACGTCGTTCATGTCGTTGGTGAATTTAATGTTGTTATACTCACTACTCATTAATAAATTAAGATACCCATACATAGAGTTTGACGAAATCATCAATGAAAATAGTTACAGTAATATATATATATATATATAAAATATCAATTTTACAGATACCAATAAAATTAATTTTGACGACATCAACAGTGAAAAGAGCTACAGTAGAACGCAGGCTTATGCACAGAGCAAATTAGCCAACATCCTGTTTACAAGGGAGCTGAGTAAAAGACTCAAAGGTAAAAAGGAAGAAAATACAAATAGAAAACGAAACACAATTCATGCAGCTGGTTTGGATAAGCTGATGACAGATGTTCTGAATTTGCATTTGTTCATTTCCCCCACTTTTTGTGTCTTACGATTATCAATAATTTCCACTTTATTGTAGTAACTAGGCAGAGTGCAACGTATATTATATAGTGTATAATTCTGGATTATAATCCATCAAACAATTTCACTGATGACTGCATATCTTAATGTTTGTTGTCCTCTCCTGTCGTCGACTTGAAGCTGTTTGTGTAGTTCGATCTTTGAGTGACCGACACTGGTGCAGGGGGTGTGGGGAACTGTCCTGGGTTGTCAGAAGGAGCGGTTGAGGATTTCTTTTTTCTTTCCTTTGTATCTCTTACATCAGCTCTCTATGCACCTTCAGGATGTCTACATCTGTCAAGTGAGTGCATGTCAGTGTGTCTATTCAAACGTGTTTTGTTACTCCAGTGGGGATCCAGGCTAGAATAGGTCCTCAGTACCCCTTGTCATAAGAGGTGCCAAAGTGGGGTGGTCCTTCGGATGATAACGCAAAAACCGAGATCCCATGTTACAGCAGGTGTGATACAATAAAGATCCCTCCCTACTCAAAGGCAGCAAGCGCCGAGCATAGGGCTAAATTTTGAAGCCCTTCAGCGGCAATTGTGACGTCTCCATGTGAGTGAAAATTTCTCCAAAGGGGTGTTAAACAATATACAATCAACCAATCAAACCATTTAGTTTTCGTTGCTTGGGTGGATACCAAATTGACGAATGTAAGACTCCACGCAGTCGTTGAATCTCTCCGTCTGCCTTACATGAATCACTTGATCAACCGGTGGTCACCCATCTGGACCACACGACTCATTCAACGAATCTGTTGTTTCATGGTCATCATTTGAATGCTGGTTACCTAGGCTTTACCGAGGGATTTAATTTTTGCGACCAAGTCTTGCAGTGAATGTGCATGATTAATCTTGGGCTTGGCATCTGGATTTTTCCAGTTGTTAACGTGCCTTTTGTATAGGGATTATGCTTCACATCCGTAGAGGAGACCGGTAAGAGTAACTGAGCTTCGTGAACTACATAATGATTATCCAGCTCTGTACGCGACCTTGGAGATGACATCGTGCTTGACTGGTTTTCTACATCCTGGCGTTTAACATTTTATTCAGGCTGTCATCGTCCCTGATCGTGCTGCTGATATGTACTGAAAGACATCCACTGCCTTAAGCTGTGAACCGATGATGCAAATGTTAGTTGCAACGGTATTTTTGTTTTGTCAAGGTTAATAATGAGATTAAAGAGGCTGGAGAAATTGTTTATCAACAGCTGTGAGTCGGACTTTTTGTGAACCATGAGGACAGAGTCATCAACGAACATCGGCTCAATGACGATCAAGAGCATCGAACCTTTGGAATTTAGTATTTCTGTGCTTGTTCTGATTCTGAAATAGAAATCGCAAAACAGGACGAGTTTGTCACTGGAAGGAGTGCCCTTCACCCATACACTAAGGTTTTGTGGAAGGTTTCTTTTCGTTCATCGTCACTGGTCAGTGGTCGTGTTTGCACTGACGATGGTGATATGCCGGATACGATTAAAGGGATAACGAATATCCATCAGCCGTTCATTAACACGCATTGGTAAGTCAAGTAACTGTTTGAAGAGTAATGTCTAATGGCCAATCCTATTCCATTGTTTTCCCGGGGTCAGAAGGACTGTTTACATGCAGGGTTCAATCTACAACTACCAGTTGTTATTTCCATGTGTTGTTTCGCCCGTTTCCCATCTCTTCAGGACTTCGTTGGCAATAAGACTGACACGCGAGGAAAACTAGTGAGGGAAGTTTACACAGGAGCAATCCTACTTTCTCGGTCTCAGAAGTGGTACTGACATTCCATCAATATCAGGGACTTTCCCGACTGCAGTGGATGCCATCGACATGCGTAGTGCCTTGTAATGCTCTTCTCCCCTTTCACAGTCTGTTAGCCAGGACGATGCTGATAGCGAGAGTGATAGTTTAGAGTCACACTGTACACATCACATAGATATTTGGTTGACTCGTTGTGTATGATTGTTTATTCTGTAAAGAATCCGATGCGTCGTACATTCTGTTTTATTTGCAGGAACCGGCGTGACCGCTAACTCACTTCATCCAGGCGTAGTGATCACAGAGCTGGCGAGATATATACCGGGATATAACATCGCATGGCCACTATTTATCTTCATCATGAAATTCCCAAGAGAAGGCGCACAGACGAGTATTCAGTGTGCTGTTGAAGAGACCTTAGAAAGCGTTTCCGGGAAGTATTTCAGGTATTTCAGTAATTTTCGTAAAGTTTTAATCCTAGATCTAAAGGTGTTCCTATGTTCTAATTCGACAACTATCAAACGAATATTGACAATCATATCTAAATATCAAAACAACACCATGTATGGGTAACTGCTCCAAGACTTTTGCATTTAATCATTTATATGATACAAAATTAATTGTTAATGACCCCCTTAGCGCCAACATCTGTGTATAAAAGGGGAAATAAGCTTTCGAACTTTCACCGAGTAGAGAAAACTGTTAGGCACAAATTATCATCAGAGGCTTTCGTATCATATCTACAACGAAAATCACATATTGAGACAAGGTGGGAAGACGTTCTATATATGTCCTAGAAAAAGAAATCTGTTAAATGATGTCGGCATGGGTCTTTAAATATCTGAAACCTCAAGCCCCAAGCCTCGAATCCTTGGGAAATTTCTATCTATGGGTGTATAACATATAAAGGACATAAAAATAAAGCCTGTATGAATAGAAAACAGAATAAAGAAGTAGGTACGGTACCTACTTGGTTCAAAATGTCACATGAATCATAGATTAGAGGAGTAAGCATTCCCTGCCGACCTATCACACTTGCCGCAAGCACTATTTTAATAGGGTAAACGGGGTAATCCGTATTAAAACTAACAATTGGTATGAAATACGTCAGACAGCATTTGTCCCATTGACAGGTTGTAGAGGCAAACTAGATCGTTATAACGACCATAAAATTTGCGAAATGCTGACTTTAAGGAAGACTGTTAAATCCCCCGTAACAACTTATTTGTCAGTAGACTGTCTCGATTTAAAAAGTTATCATACGCAGAACAAGCTCTTGTGTATAGAATCAGTTGAGAAACAAACACTATATCCAGGTGATAATGGAATATTGCTATATGAGTACCTGAAGTCATCCCATTTGTCATAAAGTTTGTCGTTAACATCTATGTTAAAAAAAATCCGTAGTCAAATCAGTCTGTGAAGGACGTTCTAATAATTCGTATGAAGAAATCAAAAAGCAACATATCATATTTCATCGATAATCCTTATACAAATTTCAAATTTACAAAGTCAAGAAACGAGAATTATTTGGTTAATGTAAGGGCCTTATCAATGTAAAAGGAATAGAGAAAGTGATCCAAGTTACAAATTGTTCTTATTCTAACTCAATGTAGGGTTTAGATACTTATTTTCTGTACTGACTCAGCATCGTTATAATCTGGTGTCTGTAATCTTTATTCCAGTGACTGTGCTGTAAGTAAAGAATCTAAAGCAGCGCAGGACAACGAGGCGGCAAAGAGACTTTGGGACGTGTCTGTCAAAATGGTGGGGCTGGAGGAATAAGTATAAAATGAACAAGGACCTTAGATTGTAGTGTTAACTCATTTATCAATATTGATGCATGTGTGCTTTCATTTTATATTTCATAGCTACATACATACATTGTATGTATATTTGTTACAGAACAAATTACGTGTATATTTGTATATCGACACTGCTGAATATTTTAACGTGTGTACATATGTATCTAGTGTATATTTAGAGAATTGGCGCAGCATTAGTAAATATACTGTATGACCGGTTTTGGGTGAATGTAAAATTTGACGGATTTCAGAAACAAACGTATGTGAATAATTTTGATTGTTGTTAATCTGGCGATTTTATTTATGACTACTATATAGAGACATAAAATTGGAATAAAATTGGTGTTTTATTCCTTTTGATAACTGGAAAATACCGCCAAAAGCAATGCACCGCTAAAATAACCCTCTATACAGTGTCCCCTTAGACATGTGTTAATCATAGAATATGTTTGCAAGGTGAAGATAACGAACAGTGAGCAATCTCATAACTCCTACAAGCAATACAAAATAGATAGTTGGGCAAACACGGACCCCTGGACACACCAGAGGTGGGATCAGGTGCCTAGGAGGAGTAAGCATCCCCTGTTGACCGGTCACACCCGCCGTGAGCCGTATTTGAATTCTTATGCTATTAGATTGTAATATTTGTGACTTGGAGATGAAATCCGCTGATAATATATTCTGGTATGAACTTTAACCAGCAACTCACTTCTACGTCATTTTATGTTTAGTTTTGACTTTGAAGAAAGTGCTATGAGGACACTGAAAAATGAATACGAAATATATTTCAAACTGTGTATATCACTGGCATGAAGATATAACATATTACACCCGTTGTTGGATTATCTTTATGATGTGGTGATGCCAATGCCACTACTATTATTCATTACATTTTGTATTTTTCACAGTACCGAATTCCTATGGGAGGGGATCGTTGGAAACGCTTTACGATTACCTACCATGGGTCACAAGGCCGATATTTTCATTGGTTGAATATCGCAATAAGGAATGGTAAAGCGACCAATCGCATATAGAAGTCTTCCAGCGAAAATACTGGCCTTGTGACCCACGGTAGGTAATCGTAGAGCGACTGAACGTGGGTTTTCGACGGTGTGGGAGAGGGAGAATTAAATTTCTTTTTCAAAACATCACCTGATACTTTTTTCCCTAAAAGTTGCCCACCACCAATTAGGATAACTTTTCGATTTTATGTTTATGCTTATCAAATGCAAGACAAAACATCTCTCCTAGCAGCAACATCAGTTAAACTAGGATTGAAACCTAATGAAAGGAAGACAAAAATTATGAAAATTAATGCAAAGAGTAAACAGCCTATCAAAATAAGGGATACCATCTTGGAAGAAGTTGAGGAGTTTACTTACCTAGGAATTATTGTGAGTGTGAATGGAGGTACCGATGCTGATGTTAAGACCAGAATAAACAGGGCTAGGGTCATCTTCAACATTCTGGGGAAAGTATGGAATGCAAAGAACATCTCGAGAAACACTAAAATCAAGATTTTTAATTCAAATGTAAAGTCTGTGCTTCTGTATGGGGCAGAAACATGGAGAACAACAAATGCCACGATTTCAAAAATTCAAAGATTCATCAATTACTGCCTGCGCAGAATAATGAACATCAGATGGTTTGATAAAGTAAGAAACGAGGATCTTTGGAAAAGAGCAAATCAAGCCCCCATAGATATCCAAATCAAAAAAAGCAAATGGTCATGGATTGGACACACACTGCGAAAACCACCAAGCAGCATCACAAAACAAGCCCTCAAATGGAACCCCCAAGGAAAAAGAAACAGAGGAAGACCAAGGAGCAGCTGGCGCAGAGTTACGGAGACAGAATTAAAAGAGCAAGGCTACACCTGGAACTCAGCAGAAAGATTAGCGCCAAACAGAGTCAGATGGAGGGAGTTCGTCAATGGCCTATGCTCCCTAGAGTAGCAAAGGGCTAAGTAAGTAAGTTATCTTGGGTGATTAAATCTTCCAAAGGTATGTTGGAATTCCTATGGGCACGAATTTTGCTCCTTTGTTGGCCGGTCTGTTTATATATTCTTATAAAGGAGAGTTTATTCAAAAGCTTCTACTTGAGAAGAAAAAATCCCTTGCTGTGGCCTTCAACTCAAGACATAGATATATTGACAACGGTTTATCTATAAACAATAATCATTTTCATTTATATGTTGATTCCACCGTGTTGGTCTAGAAGTAGAGCGTTCGCCCAGAATGCGGAAGGTCGGGGTTCGAATCCCGGCCGCAACAGACATAAGTCGTTAAAACAGGTAGAGACAGTTCTATCGCTGAACGCTCGCCATCAGGTGTGAATGTCAAAGGTCCTCGGAGATGATCTTAAAAACGGAGATATCGTGTTACAGTAGGTGTGGCACGCTAAAGCACCCCCATTACTCAATGATCGTAAGCGCCGAGCAAAGGCCTACATTTGAAGCTCTTCATCGGTATTTGTGACGTCCTCATATGAGTGAAAAATTCTCAAGAAAGAGACGTTAAAGGGGAAGGCAACCCAATTTTTTTTTACATGATAAATGATAGAATTAATTATATGTTAAAAATTTGCCATACTATTCTGCTGATATACGGCCTAGATAACCTTCAGTGCTAATTTGAAAACGTTAAAGATTGCAATTCCCGCCATCTATAGAGGCTGCCATGATGTGGAACTCTTTTGTATTCAAGACCACAAAAATCAATAATTTTTACGTCACACCGTCTGTTCCGGTTTTGTTGAGATTCTAAGATCATCAAAGATATGCATGTGGTAGGTTTTACAAATAAATTGTGTGATGCCTTGTTGTAAAGCAGTTAATTACACAAATGCGAAGGGTGTGAAAAAAAGGTGTTTTTTTTTTCGAAATTCCTGACCCAACTAAGTCATCTGAAAAGAAAAGACAATGTAAACTCATTCTCTCACCAGAGGGCGCGCTACGCAAGCTTCACTTTGTTGTGGAGCGTAGCGTAACGCCTTCTGGTGAAAGATTGATGTAAACTATGGATCCATCATTTGCGTAATGACAAGTTGAGGTTCGAGACATTTGTATGAAGAAAAGTGTACCGTCTGCCTGGTCTGCGACTCGACTTAACGTCTTCTTTTCTTTATTTCTTCTTGCGAAAGAATGGGCTATACGGCTCCAAACATAAGTGTTCGTGACTTGTCATATTTACAGTGCTGCAGTCATAAATTAAACCTCAATGGCCGCTCTCTTAGCGGCGGGTAATTTAAAATATATGATAGATTAATATTAATTTGATTGTCAAGCAAGGACTGTCATCTACGATATAAGTAAGTAGTACTCTATTCATAAAAGCAACAATGTGGTTAGGGTTGTCTTTCCCTTTAAACAAGATACAATCAATCAATCGATTCGATCTTCCTCTGTAAACTCGAAATAAAAGACACCACAGATTCTCCACATCTGCTTCGTACTTAGATATTTTATAGAGGATAGATATTGATGGCAAGCTGGCAACTCAACTTTAGCATAAACGGGGTAATTTCAGCTTCTCCATCGCCAACTTCCCATATTTATATAACCATATTCCATTATCACCTACATATGGTGTTTATATCTCTCAACTGATTCGATACGCAAAAGCTTCTTCTGCGTATGGTCAGTTTTTAAAACGAGACAGAGAATTTGAAGTTACAGGGATTTCAACAGTATCGTTTCGCAACAGTCAGCATTTCGCAAATTGTGTGGTCGTTATAACGATAGTTTGTCAATGCAACCTATCAGAGGGTCAACTGCTGTCTGACGTGTTACATACCGATTATTAGACTGTCCTTGACACATTAATTCTTACTTACTACATTTACCTGATCAAGTTATAGGGCTCACTTCGGGATGCTTACTCCTCCTAGGCACCTGATCCCACCTCTGGTGTATCCAGGGTTCGTGTCTGCCCAATTCTCTATTTTGTATTGCTTATAGGAGTTATGAGATTGATCACTGTTCGTTATCTTCACCTTTCATTCATCGTTGATTAATTTGCTACAATTGAAAAAAAATCATAACTCCTATAAGTAATACAAACTTAAGAGTAGAGGAAACACGGACCCTAGACACACCAGAGGAGGAGTAAACATTCCCTGTTCACCGGTCACGTGGGAGGAGTAAGCATCCCCTGTTCACCGGTCACGTAGCATGCTTTGTCTTACCGCTCCTCTACTCGAACACAATGAGGTTGTCACTGAAAACACATTGATCTTTCGTAAACCCATTCTTTTTCAATCGTTCAATGGGTTAAATGCTGTCTAACGTGTTTCATACCGATTGTTAGGCCGTTCTTGGCACATTGATTTTGACTACAGATTCTTCCGTTTACCTGATCAAGCTATAGAGCTCACAACGATGGATGTGACCGGTCGACAGGGAATGCTTAGTCTTCCTAGGCACCCGATCCCACCTCTGATGTGTCCAGGGTCCGTGTTCCCCCTACTCACTTATAGGAGTTCTAAGATTGATTACTGTTCGTTATTTTCACTTTTTTCATGTACGATTAAATGGGTATTTGTAAGGATGCGCTCTTGAGGGAGTTAGCTCCTCAGCTTTTGAGCACAACTGCCCAGGATGTTGTAACTGTATATAATGGTTCAATATACTTATAAAACTATTCTATTGGTCCAAATATGTTATATATTTATATTTACTATTTAAATGTATCCAACTGAAAATGTTTATGTCGATTCAATTTGGAAAGCACTACAAGCGTCGAAAAGATTCTTTGGGCCAAAGATCTAAACCTACACAATTTGACAGTTTTTGTTTTATCGTGAATAAATATACCCCTAGGTGTGTATTTCAAATTTGTAATTTGTGATTTATGTAGTAGATACTTTGAACTAGTTCAAATGGTGTGAATTCGTTAATTTGGTTGCTGTTTTTGTAAACAGAACACCGATTCTTACAAACAACTATATTGTTTCACCAGAAATTTTGTATGAAAATCAGCATTTTGGCCCATAATTCAATTTTTTTAAATATCTATAACCCCTATTTAGTTCCATCTAAAATTTTAAGGCAATACTTTGTAATTTAAGTGCAATTTAAAAAATTGATAATACTTTCAATATGTTCTGTTGAACTCTCAAATTCCATATTACTTCCGATCAACTGGGATTAAAACTTTTAATGCCCCCGCCACAAAGTGGTCGGGACATATAATTTTACCCTTGTCCGTCCTTCTGTCCTTCCCTCCTTCCGCGACACCCAGGTTTCCGTACTTTGTTTCTAACGCTTTGAGATAGATTGAATTGATTTTTTGTGTACAGCTGTATATTGATGATTTACAGATCGAGTTTCAGTTATTTTCCAATTCGTTGACTTTTGATGGAGTTGTGCCCCTTTAAGGTAGAAATATTATCAACGCCTTGAGACATTGAACTGAGTTTTTGTATGCATGTGTATATTGATGAGTTACAGATCGAGGTTGAGTTTTGTTCAGGTTCGTTAATCTGAATACCCTATGCAATGCTGTAATTCGATGGATTTCCTACATTTGACTTTACTGACATTCGCGTCCTACCGACACATCTAGTTTATAACTACATTTGTATATTATTTGAAGACATAAGTGCGTATTCATTTGATGTAATGATTGATTTGTGTTGCTTATGATGTGTTGACACAAAACAAACAACTCTAGTTGATGTGAATAAATCGTGTGCAAATTCTAAATGCAAAAGGACCAAGTTTAATACACTATAGCTCAATTCCAAGCATTATAAACCCAGCTTTTCTTTTTGATTTCATAATTTTCCTTCAGTGTAGAAACCAATGATATACAATACCACAAAACTCAGGTGCGAACCTCTTTAAAGACCAATATTAACCACGTTTTTCTGTAAATCTGATTTGCTGTTAATCTTTTCATTGAAAACGTATTTGTTTTGCCGAGGTGTGCAGATTATTGACACAAAAATACATTCCATCAAAGATGATGAATTTCATTTCATTTATTTTCCTACAACTGCATGCAAGATAAATTGACCAGCAGACGTCGATGATATCTAAATCAACTGAATGGTCATTGCGACTTGTTTACTTCGCTATTTCATAGTTTAATTTCTTGCGATAATGTTAACGACAAACAAACGTCATCACTATGGTAATCATTTTTTATTTCTAAGGTTGAATATATCAAACTCAAATATAGACTCGTTTAAGCATATACAGTTGTAGTTCCTACCCATTAAATGCACGTACTTGTGAAATGTCTGCTTAATTTTACCCAATATTTCTTGAATGACTGAATATCACCTTATTTTTGCTGCAGTTTTATTTTACCCTAGATGAAAAACCGTGAAATTAAATTACTGTAAACATAAACTGATTGTAACATTTATATAGAAAAAAAAAAGGGGATTGGTGAAATTAAATTGCTGTAAATATAACATGACTGTATCATTTTTATAGAAAGGAAATGAGAACCGTGAAATTAAATTACTGTAAACATAAACTGATTGTAACATTTATATAGAAAAAAATGAGAATCGTGAAATTAAATTGCTGTAAATATAACATGACTGTGTCATTTTTATAGAAAGAAAATGAGAACCGTGAAATTAAATTACTGTAAACATAAACTGATTGTAACATTTATATAGAAAAAAATGAGAATCGTGAAATTAAATTGCTGTAAATATAACATGACTAATATTAAACACGTGTTTCTTCGTCATGTGTATGTATCTTGCCAACCCGACTTGCTGTTTATGTTTTCATGTTTTGCTGAGATGGGCAGATTATTGACGCTAAATAAATTATAACAAAGATGATGAATTTCAGGTTTCTTTTACTGCAAAAACATATAAAACATAGAGAAAAATCTATTATGTGCGAAACTTCATTTGAAATTGGAATTCAATATAATTTGGTGTACGTTGAAGCTATGGTAAATAAGAAAAGAACTAATTGAGAACTCGCTGTAAAACATTTTACTGTACGTGTCAAAGTGTTTAACCAAGATACATAAATATGTGATACAAAGAATTCATATATTACATTTATTTTTCCCATATCTCATGCAATATAATATCTCTGCTAAAAACAAAATACGCAATTACACGCAAGTTCATGTTACTGTCAAAGGCTGCTAAACGACTTACAATAACGCATGACGTCTCTTTAATTTCAGGCATACCTGTCTTTGATTTCTAATCGAAAAACTTAACCTACGCTTTAATCATGGCAATCGCGCTGAATTGAAATGAAAGCTGGTTCATTATGCGGAGGTAAATACATATTTTAGTTAATATCTTCTTGCTTCACATGATTGATGTCCCGACCAAACCGCCCGCCGCCAAATGAGTAATCAAACCGTTTGCCAAACCGCCCACCACCTAGCCCATAATCATAATCCCAAGCTCCTTGACGTTTTTCCACTTCCTGTTCTGCGTCATCAAAATCAATGTCCCATCCACGATTACTCAGGTCTGTCTGTTTGTCCTCCAAAACTTTCTCTTCACCCAATGTCTCCATATTCACTGGGGCACCGAGAGCAAGAATGACACCGATTTCACCTCTTTGTTTCCTGGTGTCTGATCGTATTTGATCTTTGCTGCTCTCGGCTTGGCTCTGTTTTGTGTCTTGGATATCGTGTAGTTTACTGAAGAGTTTTGATAACTGTACAATGCTGTTTTGTGTTTGTGAGATTCCATTTGTGAATGCACACGATAGGCAGAGAACTAGCACTGAGGACGCTAACAGGTGCTCCAAAGAATTCTTCATCTGAAATGAGACAGTAATGAAAATGTAAAAAAGTTGGTTTAGTGAGAAAATCAGCCAATAGTGTCCATCCATAGCACACTAAAAGTATTCAGTATATATATGTAAAAGTATAATCGACAGGATAAGATAAATAAGGTTGGCAGGGGATGTTTACTCCTCCTAGGCACCTGATCCCACCTCTGGTATATCCAGGGGTCCGTTTTTGCCCAATAAACTTAATTATGCTTTCTTTATAGGAGTTGTGAGATTGATCACTGTTATCTATCTATCTATCTATTTATCTATACCATTAGTTGTCAAGGGGTGATGATTAGATGAGCTCCTCTGATATCATTTGATAGATTCAGTATGAATTCAGGGATATGGTCAATAGTTTTGTCACGTTACATTTCTCATAACCTATTACATATACTTTGAAAAGAAAATTGATTTATTTTCCATTATTGATGGAGTGGTGGCTAGTTTTGACATGCGCTAAGTATTGCCATTTTCACAATACTAGCCAAGTGTTCGAACTCGCACGAGTCTTTTGCTCAAATGAACTTTCGAATTCTGCGTCAATTTCAATTCAGCGTCGATTTCAGCCGTAACTTTGCATTCATTTTAAAAGGTAGTCATTGGCAAATCATCACAATGCTCCCAGTAATTGGATTTTTATTGCACTATCGTCGTCAAACGTTTAAGTGTTAATGATCGAATCTTCACTTTATTTAACATTCTCTCACCAGAGGGCGCTTTAGACAAGCTTCCCTTACTGTACGCGAATCTTGTGTAACGCGCCGTCTGGTGAGAGAATGGATATTCAATAGTTGAACATATACACAAGCCAGGTATACTGCCAATAGACCACATATACTGAAGTGTCTGAAATATCTGTATTATTTTTACAGCCGTTATAGTAAGGGGAAAGGTTGAATGCAATATCAAATTGGTAAATTTCATTCATTTCCCGCAGACTCCATGTGTTCCAGGTGAAAACACGTAAACATAATATTCCTTATGTAAGGGAAAATGTATTTACAAAGACATTTTGCAAAACTTAAGTAGCAAATCGCAGTATTAGAGACAGCACCCGGAGTCTTTTATTAATTCAAGTGAATTGATTACCTTGACAATTTGATCTTACAAACAATATGGGTCAAACTTTTGTGATGGAGACTTTCTGCTAAAGCGTTTGCTTCGTAATCAGGAGGTCATGTATTCGAAACAACACCCCCCCCCCCCCATGTACCCTGGCCACGTTTCACCTAAGACGTAAAACTTTGTCTAGGCCAATGATGGTAGACAAAGCAGTCAAGTAGAACATTCTTCAGCTCTATTTTTAAAGACATTTTATCATAAGTTACAATATATATGAATTGATTATTTAGCGTTCTTGAAAATGATATAATATCTGTTGATTGAGTCAAGAGGAGGTTGGTGTGTTGGACTCCAAGTTCAGACTGTTTGTAATTCGGTCATTTTGCATTGTGCCAAGCTTAAGTTTATTGCGAGGATTCCGATTCTCGCAGTGATTGGAAATGACAAAACATTTAGAGATCTCGGGACAATTGTTGAATGATGATGTTCGCAGAGTGTACGGAGTAAAACCGGCGTGGCGCAATTTAGTTTTAATACTCTAACCTCCATTACACTCATAATGACGTCAGCGACAACGTAAGTCTCGTTCTGAGTAACGGGGTTGCAATAACAATCAAACTGTTCAGGATGAGAAGGCATCTGATCAGGATAGACCATCATTTGATTGATAAGACTATCACATAATCAACACATCACTCTAAATTGTCCTCGGAGGTCCAACAATTTTTTACGTCTGTTCCGGACAGAATCTTCATCATTGCATGCCATACCGTCATCACTACAAATCTCCGTCACGGCTTCCGAATACACGGTGCCAGAGTCATTACGTTTCTATATGCATTTCACAAACGTATTCGTTACCACCATAATTGAAGCTCAAAACATGTACAAAATTGGCATGTTCATAACCGGAAGCGCGATTAAGGTAACCAATCGGAGCTTAATTATATTTCATCAATGGAAATAGTCGATTAATTATATGCACGCTTTTAAGTTTTTCAATCAAACCATATTTTATTTCATAGAGAACTGGATTGGACAACAAGTTCTGCACAAATAAGCACTCTATATAACGTGAAGACATTTTAGAAAAATTACCAGAATCTACACAACAAACGGAGGCAGGATGCCTGCTCCCCCACCCCTTTCCACTGTTTTGACAACGTTCATTTTGCGTTATATTTACACAAAAAGTTAGTTGTATTCACATGCAGAGTAAGATATATCAAGTGACTGAACCCAAACATTTTATAGTAGTATTGAATGGTAAGAAATGTATGATGACTTAAACCCACGTGGTGAAGGACGCATTTAATATTTTTGAAGTTTGGACCCAAAGTTTTGTCTTACTTTTCTTTTTTTCTTTTTTTAATTTATCTTATTTATTTTTTCAAGAAATTTAGACCATTCATGATTGTGAAGTTAGCTTGCCCTTCGGTTGGCTATTTCGATTCCCTTTGTACAACGATGCTACATGCACGTGTCTGCAGGCCAATTAGCAATTCTAGTATAAAGTGGGAATGGAAGCAGGTCATATACTCTTAGACAATTTTTCCTCTCTTTTTCCTAAGTGGATTTTAAGAAATGTCCTAAAACCAGAGTCTTTTCCCCATTGTTTTGTGTGGGTGGAACATTTCGTGCGCTATCACTTGTAGCCACAGTTTAGAGTCTTTAGTTCATGTTACTAACCATTAGACGTGGGATGAGCGGTGGGTCCCTCCGATATATTTATAGACCTACATTAAATTCGTGAACTTCCAATGATTTTCCTGTCTTTTCACGGATTATCTACACCCTTATTTCTTTGACCTCCTGTAAGCATTACTTCCATCAAGGAGAAGATCGCATTAAGATGTACTAATTAAACGAAAACGGCCAACGCTGTCACTTGTCTCTCCATTATGTCCGAGCAATTACTCTTCGTGTATTCCCACCGTCCGCGTTGATCTCGCTTCGAATTTCAATATTGATGGCATCCGACTACTCGCTGGACCGAGAAATCAGTTGAAAAGTAGTTATTCTGACAAATCTTAAACAGCATGTAATTGTTTGATATAGAAAGAAACTGGGTTCCTGAAGGTCAAGCAAATATGCATATTATTATTTATATACGTGTATCTCTCTCTCTCTCTCTCTCTCTCTCTCTCTCTCTCTCTCTCTCTCTCACGCCTTCATCAAGAGACATATCACATACTATATACACAACACACTACATATAATATTGTACCAAGAAAAATAAACCGACAATATTGATAATCTACATCGTTTACAAAAATGACTAAATAAGGAATAAACAATCTCGGACTGTAAAGGTGTACTGGAATGTTAATTTACTGCTTCGTTACCAGCATATCTATTGCCTACTCAGTGCTTCTATCAATGTTTTACTGGCCTTGTATCTTTTTAGATCGTGCATATATATATATATATATATATATATATATATATATATATATATATATATATATATAGGTATGAAAATAAGTCGTTGGTCTGACCTCATTTCAGAAAACATCAAACTCGCAGTACAGATTTCTTTTAATGACAGATCTTAATAACAGCGCGGACTTATTTCTCTGCACGGACTTATTTCTCTGGCGGTTCATTTCGCAGCAGAAGATTTGTAGCTTTTGTTGTTCTAATAATTCTTCTAAATCACTTCTAATCGATTTCATTTTTCTCCCTTTTTTGGTATCCTTTGCAAATACCGTGAGCTTTATGTAGAATTAAAGTTCTGTTTATCTGAAAATGAAACTTAAGAAACGTATTGATTCTAGGCCCCTCAAAACAGAAAATGACGATAATGTATGGTTGTGGTTTGTGATCTTCAGGACAAATATACAGTTGCATCCGCCTTGGCTCCAAATTACTCCCTTGCACTACTCTTTGAAGACCTTGTTAATTGCAAGATACAATTTCCAAAAGGACCCGGACTTTGACATTGGCCATCGCCTGCTGTTGGGGACCAAACGCAAACTCCTAAACACGTCCCAATCACAGAGTAGAATTCTTCATTTCAAGTGAAAAAATAAATAATTGTAAACTTTGAAATGAAACAAAAGGTAACGCCTTCTACTTTACACTGCGGAGGAGGGGAGGTCACGTGTTCAGAGGTTATGCATCTCTAAAATGAGCGACAACGCAGTTTTCTACATTTATTTTGATAATTTTGGCGCGAATGAGAAAAGGACATCATTTAATATATCCAGGAGATTTTCAAAGATTTGACTATCATGGTCTAAACCGTGTCCAGTAATATTTTCCATTCAATGCTGGGAATTGAATCCACAATGCATTTATTTATTGAGTAACCCCGTGGTTCTTATGTTAGTATTTGCTATTTAGCTGTAAAGCTTCATAACATTAGTGAATTCATACTGGTATACTATTTATCATTATATGATAATGACAATAATATCCTTTATTTATACAAGATTGCACAATTAGTTTTACAAAATAGTTTACATTGTGGTCCAGTCTTTAACATATATATATAACTACCAATTACAAGTTTAATTATTTTTTGTTGTTGAACATGGAGGGTGGACGTAAACTGAACGCTTAAATAAAAAGGGGAAGGGGATCATTTAGTGAAATGTTACACAATAATCATACAGGTAAAAAAAAAACTGGTTTGTATGGGGGGAAACCGTTGGTACTCCATCAACCTGACAAGCGATGACGAAGACAATTTGTCGTTATCGAATTTGCTGCCCTTGCACCCTATTCAAATAACCAGGGGGCCGAACAACTCAACGGAACACGTTGGTAGAAGAGAAATTACCGCTATATTAATTGCCCCTATGAAGCCAAATTAATCTCTTAAACAAACTCAATTATGTCGTATTAGTTACAATAATCGATTCAAACAATGGTTTAATTTTACTCTCAGAATATGGAGGATGCGCACTTTTCATTTCGCAGGGGCCCCCAACATTCATGGAGGTATAACTAGAAGACCAACGTCATTTCAAAGACTGCAATAAAAAAAAAAAACGTGCCTGGATATATAGGGTTATAGCCTGTGTTAATACTCATCAACTCTCTTTCACGTTACAAAGAATTTTTTCATTAAACGACTATTCATTCATGTGCGATTACCTCTTTCATCAGACACTCGATATAAATGAGACTTTTACTTCTAAGGATGCTAATGTCAATGCACGAGGAAATATATATATATATATATATATATATATATATATATATATAGAATATGAAACAATATCTTACCCAACAACAATAAAAAAAAGCACCACAAAGTAGAAAATTCAATTCAGATTGGCATAAATCAACAGTGAGATACAAAACTGAAACAGCACATTTATCTTTAGATCTCTCTATTTACTTACACAAAAGTTCTAGATCGTACGATCCTCGTTAATAGAACCACATTTTATGTGCCGTCTTTTATCCTTTTTGATTCTCACTAGAATTGCCTAATGCGGATCCAGAAAATTATAGGGTGTGCGTTTTGCTACCTTAGATGTCAAATTTTCTGCTTGGAGAGGAGGCTTGCATCACCCAAAATAACTTGTTGGTCAAATTGTACGATCAAAATAGACATACAGTTTGTACCTATAACCTAAATATCAACCCCTTTATAGTCCGTAATTAACACTTACGGCAGACTGTCGACTCTATTACAATCTGTAATGTACCCTGACGTCAGACTATCGACTCTATAACAATCTGTAATGTACCCTGACGTCAGACTATCGACTCTATAACGCTATGTACCCTGACGCTTTTAGGATATCATTTGTAGCTGAATGGCGAGACAGATTAGACCCTGACTGTGGTTTAATTGGTGGGGGGGGGGGGGGTCATTTGCAGAATACTAACGGTACTGCATTGCTATTTTGAATTGTTTTTTCGTTTTCCTTGTGCTTTATGAATATTTCAGAAACAATATATCTTGTAGAAAAGCACTTAGATTCTCAAATCTGACCCGTAATGTTACTGTATATGCCCACCATTCCGATTTATAAATGCGTTTAGAAAATAAGTGAAATTTTGTCCAAGTGTATTTTGTGGTCCTAAATTTTCGCTCCCCTTTAAATATTCTTCCGGGCTTGATCCCCACTTCTAACAGGCCTGATTTCTTACTAGTCTGAATTCTTTCTACGGACCTGAGTTCTTTCTACGGGCCAGAATTCTTCATAAGGACCAGAATTCTTCTTACCAGCTTAAATTCCTACGGGCCTGAATTCTTCCTACGGATCTGAATACCTATCAGTTTGAATTCCTGAGTTCTGCCTAGGAGCCTGATTTCTTCCTACAGGCCTGATTTCTTTTACGGTTCTGAATTCTTCTTACCAGCCTAAGTGCGTTATACTTCGTGCACGTTTAAGTTCTCCTACAGCTTTTTTATCAACCGATTGATGAAATGGGATATGACTTTGATACGATATCGTTCATCTCATCATGCTATTTATGTATGAAAGTAATATCTCATTTCATCAATCAGTTGATAAAAAAAGCTGTATAGGAGAACTTAAAAATGTACTAATGCACACGAATTCTGATCTGTAGGGAGAATTTAGGCCCGTAGAGAGAAATCAGGCCCGTAGAGAGAATTAAGTGGCCCTTGTTACAAATATTCTTACGACTAAGATGGAAATTTCCTTTCTGCCTATCAATTAGGAACACACAGGGTCATTCATAAGCATGCAATTCAATTAATCATGGATACACTATGTTAGCGGCGGGATGGTGCAACACCCCCCCCCCCCTCCGTTTTAGTTGTAGAAAATTTCACCCCAAACGGCTATTTATCGCCTTTTGGGACTGTAATCCCCTTTCTGAACAAAATGAGTACCATTAATGGTATTTATTACAATCGCACACCCGTTCACAAATAAACTATACGACAGATTTATTCATTTACTGTAAAAGGGGTGAAAACTTTAGCAATCAAATCCCCACCATTACTGAATGATAATGCTTAAAAGTCAAACCAAATATAACCAAGCGAGACGCTTTATGCAGAGAATTTTTACAAAGCAAATCACTTTATTTTTTTTGGTTTCCAACAAAAAAGAGAGAATTAAAAGTAGTCACCGGAACAGATTTCAGATGCAATCTCAAATATCTGTCACATGTTTTTGAGCATTGGACGATTAATCGCTATCTTGAGCATCACTTCAGTGGTCCTACTTCTGTAGAAACGGCAGTGCTGCGTCAAAAGTGGACATAAAATCAGAAACTTATTTAATAACAATTGATGGAGAGCGAATCTACAGCAGAAACAGGCGGTATGACTTTGTTTAGTGTCCAAAAACGGGGATAGGAAGCGGAGGATCTATAGAAATTTTACATAATTTTAAAGTTTTTTGCTTGTTTGTTCATTAAAGTTAACCCCATCCTAGACACTGCCTTAGATTAGAAAGGCATTTTAGAGCTATAAAAATAGAAAATTTATTTTTAGACAATTTTGTTTTCTTCTCAAAGGTACACGCATTTCAAAAACAATACATGAAAAGATTATTGATGCGATGCTATCGTTTTCATATAACTTCATGAGTGTTTGATATGTCGAAACGAAAATTAACATTTACTTTTCCCATTTCACTTTGTTAATTTTTTCCGCTTTAAGATTTGATACAATGCATATGCTGTTACAAATTTTCTCATTGACGAGCATGAAAGTGTTAATAGAATTCTACAGGCAGCTTTTCAAAGAAAAAAATATTGGCAAAAATGCACATCATGATTTATTTATAAAAGGAAGGAAATTACCGAAACGCCGCGTCCGCTCTTTGATTTATTCTTCTAGATCCTTTTCAAGTAATTACAATGATTTCAAAATAGTAAAAATTTCAAAATCATCTAAAAAAATTATGCATGCTAGTAGTAAAGTAAATTCAAATTTCTTGCTTTCTTTAATTTCTTATTATTTGCAACAGGCTTCTTTCTTCTAGGATGAATGCATAAATGATTTAAAATGAAACAACGAAGTTTAGAATTCAAACTTGTTTTTCCATATGTAAAATTCGAACCTCTGAAAAAGAAGTTATTTTTAAAATCATCAGTTAAAACACAGAGGCACACTTACCTTTTAACTATCTACCTTCTGAGTATTGTTCTTTGGACTAAAGTTCTTTTATATACATAGACAACACCCAATTCTCACGCGCACATGCAGTTATTTTTCTTCAGAATCACTCCCACAGTAAACTATTTAGTTCGCACGACAATTCGGAAACTTATACGTCAACCGTTCGCGATTTTCGTTATCCATCGATCGTGTTTGAAGTGTACCAATGGGTTTAGCGTTAAAATTAGTTTGAATATTCAATTTTATCGCGCATTTAGTACCATCAATCATAGAAACAAATTGACGATTTTGTTGTTGAACATTATTACTAGCTGGGATTATCGTATCAAATGTTGTTCAACAAAGGAAAATATCCATGAATCTCTAAGATTTTGATAATTCATATCAAACGTGTCTTTTCTGTAGCGGTCTTAATTACCAACAATAAATAGTAAAAGATATAAAACCTTAGAACGTGCATGTCAGTAAAAAAAATATATCTGTGTTCAATTTTTTTCTTCTAATTAACAGAAATGATTATACTAGCACAATCAGTATACTTTGTACAAATGAATGCAAGGACAGAAAGGAAGCTCTCAAACAGACAATTTCTTGTGATTTTTCGGCACGATTTTACGTGTGTGTGTGTGTGTGTGTGTGTGTGTGTGTGTGTGTGTGTGTGTGTGTGTGTGTGTGTGTGTGTTCGTCTGTAGAAAAAAAATGCATAAAAACTAATGCTTCGATTTCACTCAGATTTTTTACAAGATAGGTTTTAATGGTTGACAGGAGACAACAAAGTTTTAAGAACGAGCTGTGGGTAAAATGTGATGTCGGGGAGTCTTGGTGAAGAACTGGGAGGGGTGGGGCTTCATGGAGGTCAGGGGTTTGTGGGAACTGGAAAGCTTGGTGGATGATGGAGGTTTTGACATTGAGGACAAAGGGCAGCGAATCTTTATAAAAGTCATGGTCTCTGATCCCTTTAGTTAAAGAGTAAATCATAAGCATTTTCAAGGTGTTTCCAGGCGTCTATATCTTATTAAGGAGGCTAGGTACACTGCACACCGGAAATGCATAAGAGTTTTTAAGCAATTGAGTAATATCTCCCGATTCACATTTTATTGTGTATAGGTGTTTTTTGTTTTTGTTTTTGCAGTGCCTAGTATGTATATTCACCGGGAGTCAAGGAGAAATCTCAACAGAGAGATTAATATGTTGACAGTCAATGTTCGCTCAGTTGTCAGAGTGGGTTAGAATCCTTTGGGGGACTTTAAAATTCTTTTTTATCTTCTTAGCAAAATCTGAATTTTCCAAAATTCTTTTTCACTCGAAAATGAGCATGGATGGCACATCTTTGGTTTGGTTCCACTACTTCATTATTACCCGAGTGACATCTCAGGCTTGAGTTAAATGTAAAAGTCCTCATGTGTGATTGTTGTATCATTCCTCCTTAATACACACAATTTTCTCATATTGATAATTTAGATGGACATATTAGTTTTCAGTGCATTTCTAACTAGAAGTTTAATTTATTTGCGAATTATGTAGTTTGGACATTAAACAGTTGGAATCCATACAAACTTTAATAATTTATATGAAACATGAACATCAAATATACATGTGCGCTTTTAAATGAAATAATCAATGACACCTTCAGCAGAGGTTCGTTATTTTCATTTTTCGTGTAGCGATTTTTTTTAATATCGAATTTGTTATAATCTTTTTGCTTAATTAAATCCTTCACACCTGGGTGTGGACAACACATACACAGAGAGAGGCTCAGGTATGATTGCTCTTCGTCCAAATTATTTTTTTCACGTGGACAGGTAATATGTTACAGTCACGTGGACAGGTATTAGGTTACCGTCACGTGGACAGGTATTAGGTTACAGTTACGTCTTAATATCTCCAATGTCGTTGTGATCATACATCTTTTAAATTGTTTTTGCAGGTACACCTGCTGATGTCTGCCGTCTGTCAAGAATATGATTTGCTGACCTAGAGTATTTCGAAAGAACACTGGCATAGTAATAAAGAATGTTATAGTTACTATATTTTAAAAGGCTATAATGTGTGACAGACAGATAAAGAGGAAAATGCTTTGCTCTGCATGCAATCTGTGTAGTCGTCACCTATCGCCTGGATAGCTATATCGGAACTCCTCTGACACGAGACTGTCCAGCACGTGTAGGCGCCACCTATCGCCTAGATAGCTATATCGGAACTCCTCTGACACGAGACAGTCCAGCACGGTTATCCAGCACGGTTATTTGAATTCTAATCATGATATTATAGATAGATAACAAATATTTGCAATGGACTATGTGTAAAGAAAACAATGTCATTACGAAAATGTGGTCCTGTCGAATGTTCTGTAAAATCCGACAAATGATTACCAAAAGTCAAAGATCTAGGAGAGGCTCATCGAATGTAAACGACCCAAATCTAAACATGAATAATAATCAAACATGTGAAATTATATCTGAAGTACCGAAAGACATGTCAAAATTGAAATGTTTTGGATCAGATTGAGAAAGAGCAGCTGAGGTTGTGCTATTGGTGACGTCATTCTTCACAGGATCAATAAGTAATTGACCGGAAACATATTTTGCTTCCACCATTCCAATGGTCTCATCTTCCATGATGTACCGTATAGAGAACTTGCCCCTCATTTTTTATATACCCGAGGTTATACATGTATTCTGTATGGGAAACATATATGTACATGCTTTTCTAATGATGGTTGCATGCCAATATTATCTTTCAATTTCTTTCATTATTTAAAAAAAAACCTCGATAAAGGAGATTTTTCTGAAAGTCGTTTTACCGATAAGTTTCTGTGTAATTATCTAAAACTTTTACAAATCTATTATCAAGAACATCATGTGTAAACCTCCGCGTGGTTTATTTTGACATGACATGTGTAAACCTCCGTGTGGTTTATTTTGACATGACATGTGTAAACCTCCGCGTGGTTTATTTTGACATGACATGTGTAAACCTCCGCGTGGTTTATTTTGACATGACATGTGTAAACCTCCGTGTGGTTTATTTTGACATGACATGTGTAAACCTCCGTGTGGTTTATTTTGACATGACATGTGTAAACCTCTGTGTGGTTTATTTTGACATGACATGTGTAAACCTCCGCGTGGTTTATTTTGACATGACATGTGTAAACCTCTGTGTGGTTTATTTTGATATGACATGTGTAAACCTCTGTGTGGTTTATTTTGACATGACATGTGTAAACCTCCGCGTGGTTTATTTTGACATGACATGTGTAAACCTCCGCGTGGTTTATTTTGACATGACATGTGTAAACCCCCGCGTGGTTTATTTTGACATGACATGTGTAAACCTCCGCGTGGTTTATTTTGACATGTGTACGGATCAATGACATCTGTCTCATTCATTTGAAGACAGATACATTGTATGATCAACTTTTTTTTAAAAAAAAAAAGGCCACTCGATCAAAACAGAACCCGCTTTTATGGAACATCTATGGTGTCCGGATAGGACCATTTGCAAAAGCGTGACTGCGCGTTAGTCACAACACGCCGTCACGCCAACAAGCAACGCGCCTTCGCGCAGACAAGCAACGCGCCTTCGCGCTCTCACGACAACAAGCAACGCGCCTTCGCGCTCTCACGACAACAGGTAACGCGCCTTCGCGCAGACAAGCAACGCGCCATCACACCGTCACGCCAACAAGCAACATGGCGCGAAGGCGTATTGCTTGTTGGCGTGACGGTGCGAAGGCGCGTTGCTTGTCTGCGCGAAGGCGCGTTGCTTGTTGGCGTGAGAGTGCGGCGGTGCGTTGCTTGTTGGCGTGATGGCGTGTTGTGACTGACGCGCAGTCACACTTTTGCAAATGGCCCTATCCGGACACCGTACACATCGTATTGATACATTCAATATTTGTTTTGGCTGTACCTATTTTTAAATCTTTGAACCCATCTTTAATTTTATCAAAGAAAGATGAAAATGAATTGAAGGCAGAAGGTGCCCAGAACCCACTACTATACAAGGGTGGATCCAGAAAAAAATAAAAAAGGTGTGCGACCTAAGTTTGTACCTAGGAGGGAGAGTTACACAGACAAAAACTGACCATTTTTGTGAAGAACGTCCAACCAAATTGGGGGGGGGGGGGTGCATCCCCCGTAACGCCACTCTGGATCCGCCCCTGCATTGAAACAGTCGCGGACTGATACAGTAGGACCTTAGGAAAATACACTTACCCTTACCTGTAATTCTGGAAACCTGTCTGTCAGACAATTTGTATACCTATCATAATTCTGTTCTAAAATACATGACTCTTTCCTGTGCGATGCACCGATGTTTTAAACTTTGAAAGCATATAACATAATTCCCCAACTCACAATCCATCGTGTATATATTTATCACTACATACATGTATAAGCCACGGAAAATAAAGCATTAATTCTTATGTATAATACACCTCACAGTCACTCTATATTGTATATAACACAATTTCCGATTGTCTGTGTAACACCGATCCCTGTAGCATAAATTTAATAACCACTCCCTATCATATGAATGTAATAACCGCTCCCTATTATACAAGTTTAAAAACCACTCCCTACTATATCAGTATTGAATATGATAAACACTCCCTATTGTATAAATATAATAACCACTCCCTATTGTATAAATATAACACCACTCCCTATTGAATAAATATAACCACTCCCTATTGTATAGATATGATAAACACTCCCTACTGTATAAATAGAATACCCCTCCCTATTGTATAAGTATAAACCACTCCCTATTGTAAAAATATAGCACCACTCCTTTTTGTATAAATATAGCACCATTCCCATTGTATAAATATAGCAACATCCATATTGTATAAATATAACACCACACCCTATTGTATAAATATACCACTCCCTATTGTACAAATATACCACTTCCAACTGTATAAATATAATATCACTCTCTATTGTATAATTATAGCAGTACTCCATATTGAATGAATATAATAACCATTCTCTATTGTATAAATATAATATCACTCTCTATTGTATAATTATAGCAGCACTCCCTATTGAATGAATATAATAACCATTCTCTATTGCATACATATAATAACCACTCCCTGTTATGTATATATAACATTACTCCCCATTGTATGTATAACATCACTCCCTATTGTAAATATAACATCACTCCCTATTGTATATATAACATCATCCCCTATTGTATGTATATATATAACATCACTCTCTATTGTAAATAGAACATCACTCCCTATTGTATATATATAAAACATCACTCCCTATTGTAAATATAACATTACTCCCTATTGTATATATAACATCACTCCTTATTGTATATAACATCACTCCCTATTGTATATATAACATCACTCCCTATTGTATATATAACATTACTCCCTATTGTGTATATATAACATCACTCCCTATTGCAGATATAACACCACTCCCTATTGTATATATAACACCATTCCCTATTGTATATATAACATCACTCCCTATTGTATATATAACACCACTCCCTATTGTATATATATAACATAACTCCCTATTGTATATATAACATCACTCCCTATTGTATATATATAACACCACTTCCTATTGTATACATAACACCACTCCCTATTGTATATATAACATCACTCCCTATTATATATATAACACCACTCCCTATTGTATATATAACATTACTCCCCATTGTATATATAACACCACTCCCTATTGTATACATAACACCACTCCCTATTGTATATATAACATCACTCCCTATTGTATATATAACACCACTCCCTATTGTATATATAACATCACCCTCTATTGTATATATATAACTTAACTCCCTATTGTGTATATATAACATCACTCCTTATTGTATATAACATCACTCCCTATTGTATATATAACATCACTCCCTATTGTATATATAACATTACTCCCTATTGTGTATATATAACATCACTCCCTATTGCAGATATAACACCACTCCCTATTGTATATATAACACCATTCCCTATTGTATATATAACACCACTCCCTATTGTATATATAACATAACTCCCTATTGTATATATAACACCACTCCCTATTGTATATATAACATTACTCCCTATTGTATATATAACATCACCCTCTATTGTATATATATAACTTAACTCCCTATTGTGTATATATAACATCACTCCCTATTGTATATATAACACCACTCCCTATTGTATATATAACATGACTCCCTATTGTATCTATAACATCACCCTCTATTGTATATATAACATCACTCCCTATTGGATATATAACATCACCCTCTATTGTATATATATAACAAAACTCCCTATTGTGTATATAACATCACCCTCTATTGTATATAAAACATCACTCGCTATTGTATATATAACACAACTCCCTATTGTATATATAACATCACTCCCTATTGTATATATAACATCACTTCCTACTGTATATATAACATCACTCCCTATTGTAAATATACCATCACTCCCTATTGTATATATAACATCATCCCCTATTGTATATATAACATCACTCCCTATTGTATATATAACATCACTCCCTATTGTATATATAACACCACTCCATATTGTAAATATAACATCACTCCCTATTGTATATATAACATCATCCCCTATTGTATATATAACATCACTCCCTATTGTATATATAACATCACTCCCTATTGTATATATAACACAACTCCCTATTGTATATAACATCACTCCCTATTGTATATATAACATTACTCCCTATTGTATATATAACATCACTCCCTATTGTATATATAACACCACTCCCTATTGTATATATATATAACATAACTCCCTATTGTATATATAACATAACTCCCTATTGTATATATAACATCACTCCCTATTGTATATATAACATCACTCCGTATTGTATATATAACATCACTCCCTATTGTATATATAACATCATCCCCTATTGTATATATAACATCACTCCCTATTGTATATATAACATCACTCCCTATTGTATATATAACATCACTCCCTATTGTATATATAACATTACTCCTTATTGTATATAT
Source organism: Ostrea edulis (assembly GCF_947568905.1). NCBI lineage: Eukaryota > Metazoa > Mollusca > Bivalvia > Ostreida > Ostreidae > Ostrea > Ostrea edulis. The sequence goes on from NC_079165.1 coordinate 3,750,283, forward strand.
AACATAACTCCCTATTGTATATATAACATCACTCCCTATTGTATATATAATATCACTCTCTATTGTATATATAACATCACTCCCTATTGTATATATAACATCACCCTCTATTGTATATATAACATCACTCCCTATTGTATATATAACACCACTCTCTATTGTATATATAACATCACTTCCTATTGTATATATATAACATCACTTCCTATTGTATATATAACATTACTCCCTATTGTATATGACATAACACCTCATGTCGTACATTTTCTACCCGTGCCTAACTTTTGTATCACTTCTTTGTGTGGTCTAACGAAGTCTTTGTCAAACTGATTTCTCTTCAATTGTTTGTAAAAAGAAAACAAGTGGCACCTGCTTGATTTGATTCCTTGTAACAAAAATATTGATCCGAATCATTCAAACTCGGTGAAGAAATGACTGTAGTGCGATACGCTAGATGCTTTCATCGGAAACCTTTGATCTCTGACACTGTAAAAGTTGGTCACCGTCCGTCTTTTCATACATCGATTGGTCAAGATATCAATCAGAGTCGACAAATATTGGACTTGACATAAAATAATAAATGATCACCAGATCTCCGTTCATTATACACGTTGACTCAATCAATGCCATGGATTGATGGAATTTCCGGAGGGAGTTTGTATAATTTCACTCCGTCCGTGACGAATAGGGTTTTAGGACTGGGATATCAAAGCATGGGGGCGGAGTTAATAGCTCGTGAAATATTGAAAACCAATAATCTTTCAGTAGTGATACTCACTCCTCCTAGGCATCTGATCCCACCTCTGGTATGTCCAGGGATCCGTTTTTGCCCAACTCTTTATTTTGTATTCCTTATATAGGAGTTATGAAATTAATCAATGTTCATTATCTTCACCTTTCATACAACAATTAGATCGCATATCAATTTTCCAAGAAATGGTTTGATTGCATTTTTCTGTATCAGTTTTTATACAGCAGATTACAATAAATATATTACGCATCTAAATTGATAATCATTGTTTTTATGCCCCCGGAATCAAAGATTCGGGGGTATATAGCTTTTGTGTGTCCTTCTGTCTATCTGTGACAGAAATATTTAACCAAAAATTTTAACCTTGGTCATATCTTTTACACCATAACAGGTAGAGAATTCATATTTGGTGAGTGTATTTCTTGCAAGACCTTTCCATCAGCACCAAAATATTTGACCTTAAAAAATTAAACTTAACCTTTGACCTGCTTCCACGTTGTTGTAATCAGTGTTTCACAAGCACACCTTGTTTTGTATTCAGTGGTTTTACAATAAAAAAAAAAAATTGATATTTGGTGTATGTATGGTCCCAGAACTACGGCACATCACAGAAGATGGACAGAGACAAGAAAAATGGGTTTTGCTATCTAATTACGTCATATAAGTGTTTTAAATCTAAATGTGAGACAAGCCTTTGGATACACATGTAAACAGTTTATGTGAGACAGTCTTTATTAAATCTAAAAGGCGAAGAAACAGTCACAATCTACCGATATATGTTAAACGTCCTGGGCTTGCCGCTATGATCGAGAATCGAACCCGAAACCTCCCACTTGCGAGGCGAGCGTCCTAATCAGATCAAATGTAACCCTTTAAAGCATATATCATATGAAATAAACATGGGCATAACTATACCACGTACTATATCACGTAACTATATCACGTACTATATCACGTAACTATATCACGTACTATATCATGTAACTATATCACGTAACTATATCACGTAACTATATCACGTACTATATCACGTAACTATATCACGTACTATATCACGTAACTATATCACGTACTATATCACGTAACTATATCACGTAACTATATCACGTAACTATATCACGTACTATATCACGTAAATATATCACGTACTATATCATGTAACTATATCACGTACTATATCACATAACTATATCACGTAACTATATCACGTACTATATCACGTAACTATATCATGTAACTATATCACGTACTATATCACGTACTATATCACGTACTATACCACATAACTATATCACGTACTATATCACGTAACTATATCACGTACTATATCAAATAACTATATCATGTAACTATATCACGAACTATATCACGTAACTATATCACGTAACTATATCACGTAACTATATCACGTACTATATCACATAACTATATCACGTACTATATCACATAACTATATCACGTACTATATCACATAACTATATCACGTACTATATCACGTAACTATATCATGTAACTATATCACGTACTATATCACATAACTATATCACGTAACTATATCACGTAACTATATCACGTAACTATATCACGTACTATATCACGTAACTATATCACGTAACTATATCACGTAACTATATCACGTACTATATCACGTAACTATATCACGTACTATATCATGTAACTATATCACGTACTATATCACATAACTATATCACGTACTATATCACATAACTATATCACGTACTATATCACGTAACTATATCATGTAACTATATCACGTACTATATCACATAACTATATCACGTAACTATATCACGTAACTATATCACGTACTATATCACGTAACTATATCACGTAACTATATCACGTAACTATATCACGTACTATATCATGTAACTATATCACGTAACTATATCATGTAACTATATCACGTAAGTATATCACGTAACTATATCACGTAACTATATCACGTAACTATATCATGTACTATATCACGTAACTATATCACGTAACTATATCACGTACTATATCACGTAAATATATCACGTACTATATCACGTAACTATATCACGTAACTATATCACGTAACTATATCACGTACTATATCACATAACTATATCACGTACTATATCACGTAACTATATCACGTACTATATCACGTAAATATATCACGTACTATATCATGTAACTATATCACGTACTATATCACATAACTATATCACGTAACTATATCACGTAACTATATCACGTAACTATATCACGTACTATATCACGTAACTATATCACGTAACTATATCACGTAACTATATCACGTACTATATCACGTAACTATATCACGTAACTATATCACGTAACTATATCACGTACTATATCATGTAACTATATCACGTAACTATATCATGTAACTATATCACGTAAGTATATCACGTAACTATATCACGTAACTATATCACGTAACTATATCATGTACTATATCACGTAACTATATCACGTACTATATCATGTAACTATATCACGTACTATATCATGTAACTATATCACGTACTATGTCACGTAACTATATCACGTTAACTATATCATGCACTATATCACGTAACTATATCACGTAACTATATCACGTACTATATCACGTAACTATATCACGTAACTATATCACGTACTATACCACATAACTATATCACGTAACTATATCACGTAACTATACCACGTACTATATCACGTAACTATATCACATAACTATATCACGTAACTATATCACGTACTATACCACATAACTATATCACGTAACTATATCACGTAACTATACCACGTACTATATCACGTAACTATATCACATAACTATATCACGTAACTATATCACGTACAATACCACGTAACTATATCACGTAACTATATCATGTAACTATATCACATAACTATATCACGTACTATATCATGTAACTATATCATGTAACTATATCACATAACTATATCACGTAACTATATCATGTACTATATCATGTAACTATATCATGTAACTATATCACATAACTATATCACGTACTATATCACGTAACTATATCACGTAACTATATCACGTAACTATATCACGTAACTATATCACGTAACTATATCATGTAACTATATCATGTACTATATCACGTAACTATATCACGTACTATACCACGTAACTATATCACGTACTATATCACGTAACTATATCACGTACTATATCACGTACTATATCACGTACTATATCACGTAACTATATCATGTAACTATATCACGTAACTATATCATGTAACTATATCACGTACTATATCACGTACTATATCACGTAACTATATCACGTAACTATATCACGTAACTATATCACGTACTATATCACGTAACTATATCATGCACTATATCACGTACTATATCATGTAACTATATCACGTACTATATCACATAACTATATCACGTACTATATCACGTAACTATATCACGTAACTATATCACGTAACTATATCACGTACTATATCACGTAACTATATCACGTACTATATCACGTAACAATATCACGTACTATATCACGTAGCTATATCACGTAACTATATCACGTAACTATATCACGTAACTATATCACGTAACTATATCACGTAACTATATCACGTACTATATCACGTAACTATATCACGTACTATATCACGTACTATACCACATAACTATATCACGTACTATATCACATAACTATATCACGTAACTATATCACGTACTATATCACGCAACTATATCACGTAACTATATCACGTAACTATATCACGTACTATATCACGTAACTATATCATGCACTATATCATGTAACTATATCACGTAACTATATCACGTAACTATATCACGTAACTATATCACGTAACTATATCACGTAACTATATCACGTAACTATATCACGTAACTATATCACGTAACTATATCACGTACTATATCACGTAACTATATCATGCACTATATCATGCACTATATCACGTAACTATATCACGTACTATATCACATAACTATATCACGTAACTATATCACGTACTATATCACGCAACTATATCACGTAACTATATCACGTAACTATATTACGTAACTATATCATGCACTATATCACGTAACTATATCACGTACTATATCACTTAACTATATCACGTACTATATCACGTAACTATATCACGTACTATATCACGTACTATACCACGTAACTATATCATGCACTATATCACGTACTAATGGTTGATCAAGGCTCACTGTTAACTTCAATTTTGCTTTCTCTAGTTTTACAAGTTAAGATAAATAAGTGATTTAAGTACAATTATTAGTTTTTGTTTTACAAACAAAACAAGTTTTATTGTTAAAGATTCTTGCAAGTTTCTTGCAAACAATTTTTATTGTAAAAGGTTCCTGCAAACATTTTGAAATGGTTAAAGATTCTTGCAAACATTTCTTATTCTTGGAAATTGAGGCAGGGTTTCCTGCAGTCTTCCTGCAAATAAACAAGTTTTTGCAAATTTGAAGCAAGCCTGCGGCAAAAAAGCTGCAATTATGTTTACAGAAAGATTGTAGCTAGCTGCGAACACTTGGGAACATGGATTCTTTTCTTTTTTTCTGCAAACAAATTTGTTTGCTGCAGGTTTGCAGCAAGTCTGCTGCAACCGCAGCAGTTCTGTAAAGGTAGGTACTATTGTATGTACATCTACATGTAATTGTAAAACGATTGGGTGAATCTGATCTTTAGTGAAACAAATCTTTGTAAGAAATCATTTTATTTGAGACAAATATTTGGGAAACAATTTTTATATACCGATTGTTAGACCATTCTTGGCACACTGATTTTGACTACGGATAACACCGTTTACTGTTCGTAATTTTCGCCTTTCATATGAGATAACTATTTTCCCGAGACTGTTTTTTTTAGTACAATCATTTAACCTGATATGGGTCTACAGTAAAACAGGTAACCATATCGTGTGAGGTAGGTCTAATTCGTGTTCAGTTAATTATGACTTTGGATGCACCATTTTCTTTTGATTTTACCATTGCACCAGATACATAGCTTTGGATTTAACCATTGCAGATACCACGTGTCTTTGGGTGTAATCGTTTTACAAGATAGATGTTTGGGTCACTGGAGTTACCATTTGGAATTTAGCATACAAGGTCAAAAAATTAATCTAATGGTGTACTTTTTGGGAATTAGGTACGAGAAAAGATTTGCAAAAATAATGGAATTCTAAAATTAATTTGCTTTGTCAAAATGAATTCTAAGACCAAGCCATACACAGACTTTTCTTAAATTGTCAGCTCTGTAATGGAAAGACGAAAGAAATTAAAACTCGCAATTAAAACCAAGATATGTTATTAATAAACAGTGCGAGATGAAACACTACCAATGAAGTGGGTGTAGATAAAGGCCAATGGAGATAAATAAAAGCATTTTTGTGGGTCATGACTATATATACCATGAATAAGGTACAACTGTCTTCACCAATATATATATATACAAACTACGACCTGCTTTGGTCCCCATCATACAATTATAATCACATGATGCAAACAACCTAGATATTTATCTCCGAAATATTAATAAAGAAATGTTGGATTTTCTTCACTGATAAAAATGTAAATATAAGAGTTGATTACATTGAAAAAATACCCAAGTGATGTGCATACAAATAGTTGTTCTCAGCACATTGTAAGTGTGTGAATCACATTTCCTTCAATATGTAGCTAATCCCAATGTACAAATAATGCTATAAAATTCTTCCTTTGCCTTTTGTTTCTTATTTTGTGCATTTTACGATAAAACCCTAGGCTTCCCCTCTCGGTTTGCAGGCTGGCTTAACTCAATGTTTATCAGGGTTCACATACCCCTCCCCTAGCTCATATTTCAAAACATTCTGGATCTAAAGAAGAGAGCTGCAGTACATGTTGTAGTGACTACAGTGCTAGTTATAGTACATGAAGTTGTAATGGTAAGAGTACTCATTGTCCTGGGAGAAGTACTAGTTGTAGTTGTGGTAGTAGTATTAGTATTAGAGTCATTACAATGACTGCTGCCATTTCTACCACCACTACAACTAGAATGACTTGATTGCTGCAAATTGCCTTTTTGCCAAATTTTAAGCAATTTTGTCATGGCAGTTTCTAAAAAATTTCCTAATAGTTTTCATTCCAACTGCAAATAATCTACAAATGTTCAGTATTTTTATTGTAAAACTTCATATCAATGGTTGACATAAAAGAACAAAATAACTATTCCATGAAAACAGATACAACCTTGATCTATAAAACATTTTCTTTCAGTCTACTTAAAATTACTGCTGAAAAAATTAATATACTACTAAAGCTTTAAATTTTACATAGTAATTATATAAAGAGGTTACAATATCTTTAGACAATATTGTTAATTGTGAAGAATATTGATTCCTTTATTAATATATTTTAACATTTTGGGGGTCATAAATAATGAGTCAAAGTTAATCACATGATTTTTGCCACCACAATAGGTTCCTCTCACTCCTCTGACTATACTGTTTAATATATGTAATGTACATGTATGCCCATGACTGATTGGTAATGGCTAAAAATAAACAAAAGTTGCCTATAAAATCATGTTAATATTACATGCATATGATGCACATGAGTATCAATGCTTGCGAGTGAAACTGTGTATACATATATCATATGTATTATGTCAGCCTTGAAACATTGTCACAAACCATGCCTATTGTCTCCCTTCGTGCTACGAGGTAGGGTAGGTACCCAGACTCAGTAACCGTTGCTAGCAATTAGAAGTACAGTTCTATATCTCTTCTAATTACCACAATACATTTATGCATATAAAGGATTTATCATATACTGGTAGATTAAATGAATGAAATGTCAAAACAATTTAATTGCCTGCAAATATTTTGTCATTGGTTACATGAATTTAATCATGATAATGCTATACAATAAAAATTACTGGTACCAACTGTAAATGCCATGTAATCATGTTCATAATTAAAAACTGAAAGCATGTTTAAGATAAGCAAAGTTTAATCAATGCAGTATTCACAGGCCATCTAATGGTGGTCCCTTATACTCCGATGTGTCGCACCAAAAGTTCCCAGGTTCATCAATTTCACACAGCCACTCGATGGAGGAATCATTCGATATCTCATTTTCCTCCAAAAGCACATAATACTGACATGTTCTGGTCATCGTTTCGTAGTCATATGGTGGGGCCAAAATGTCCAAAAAGGCTGCCAGATCGCCCACGGCACTGATTTCGTGAAAGTTCCCCGACTCTGGAGTCAGAACACAACATTCATCTTCCTCCGACAAGCATATGCTGTCCTTTCTACGAACCGGGAGTAAATTTTCTTTGGATGCAGACAGTGTGCTCTTTTTCCTCAGTATATCTTCCTCCGACATAGCCGCTCGACTGTAGCTGTTCACTTTCATTTCTCCATAAATAGGTTTACACAAACCATACATCCCGGGGTGGTCATGGAGGGGCAACTTAGCACCCCTCCTCATCACGAATATTCCAACACTCATTACTCTGTCTTCGTATAACTTGACGTATGAAACAGGCGCTTGAAAGGGAGTGACTCCTCTCCGAAACACGGAAGGCTCAAAGTTGACGTCAGCCATTCGTATTTGATTTAACAATGATTTGATTGGCAACAGTGATTCTGTGTCGAAAGTCACACCCTTAGATAACTTAGAAAATATCGAATGCGCAGTTTTTAAAACTTTCTGTATTGGGAATGTCATGATGACGCCGCGCTGGATATCAACTTATCAAGTTCCCACACGGAGTCTGGAAAGACACGAGAAGGAAACCAAACCGAAACTACAACACAATAAATATTAAACCGTACTTAAATATTTCTTTCAGACCATCTCCTTTATTCAACGTTGAAAAGGCTCTAAAGTGTCGTTTTTAAAGGTCTTTATATAAACACAATACATGCTTATGATTATGATATATCTCAAAACATAGTTTTACTCTAATATGAAAAATATAAAAGAAGTTGAAACAGTTAAGGGTTGAATTAACAAATACTATAGTCTGTTAAACGTTTGAAAATATACATTTTACCCTTGCACTTTCAAGAAATGATTTACATTGAGTGTATACAATACGTTGTGCAATATAACATGAGAAGTACATAGAACTATAATTCTGGTGATAAATTGTGTAGGAGGAAGTTTCGGCAACAGAGACTGCTGACATTTGACCCGAAATTGTTAGTCCGTTGTCGGAAGAAGTTTCGATAACGGTTCAACTGTTGAAGTTCCTTGCAGAAAATGAAAAGATGCCGCAAAGGGATTCTTGGTGTAAAGAAAGACCCAAAGAACCAAATCCTATTTTCGTTTTCTGCAAGGGAAGGCGAAGAATGGCCTTCAGATGATTCAGACTCGGATTTCGTACCGTCAGATGAGGATGATAAACCGTATGTGATTTAGCATGTTTAAAATGGAATTTAATTTTAACATGTTTAACAGGTTGGGAACACTTCCCCTATAGCGAGATATTCTCGCTAAAACGCGATTATCCCTCTCTAGCGAGAATAAATATATCCCGTACAACAGAGAAAAACACCCGCGGAGTACATCTTTTTGTCATTCATGTGAAAAGAAGAAAAAGTGCTAAAATGTCTGATACTTCTGCAAATATATGAATCAAAACAAAAACACTCACGATGTGTATTGGATTTCAGACTGCTCCCCTCTTACGCAGCAACTTTGATATGCAATTTCATGACTATGTTGTCAATTTCATATAAACAATTCGCATCATGTTGAGTGCGTGTCGCACTTATTCAGCGTTGCACGGGATTTGCCATTATTTTCAATAAAGACGCCAAAACTCCTGTTTATGGTATTGTTTATTTCTCGCTAAAGAGGGATAATCGTGTTTTAGCGAGAATATTTCGCTATAGGGGAAGTGTTCCCAACCTGTTTAATTCCAGCCAAGGTCTAAACTTAGATCACTGTACATATACAATGATTTGTAATATGTCTTGCGGCAGGACCGTGTTTGAGGGCGAAGCAAAAAGTACAATATTGGTATTAGTATTTATATTGCAGAATAAAAAAAATACAGGGATTAAAAAAAATCAAAAGTTATCCGGACGTGTACAGACAGCTGTGAAAGAATCTTATCTTGTTACACGATTTTAGACATTTGCTTTGTCAATTCATTGAAAGCAGGAAATATACCGCAACTAATGTACAAAATGCATTGCAGCATCATATTTAATGTTGGTGTTTAGTAAATTTACAAACATAGGAGACCTGGTACAATCGAGGAGTGATTATATAATTGAGTAAATATGGTTTACATACTTTTACAGATTTTATGTAACATCTCAGAATGACGTGAACTTAGGTAGACAGGATGGCAAAATACATGTTCTCGCGCTTGCATTCGAATGCCATTTTTACCAAAATTCTTAAGTTCCATTGTTGTGGTTTCATTTTTCATAAGTTTTTTATATTTTCCTTTTAAACATGTATATATATGTGTTACCTATATATAACTAGATACCAAACCTTTTAACTAGACAGATGAATTCAATAACTAAATTTTTTAGTTGTTGTTGGTCATTAAAGTGTGGAGCATTTTACATCTATAGAGGGAATGAGACTGATTGGTGATGCTCAGCATGTGACAATCTAATTAATATTAGATCAATTGATACTTAGATTGTTTTTGTAATTCTAGTTAGTAAACATTTGGATTTAATTATGATTCAGATTTAGTGTGTGAAATGTGTGATGGGGATCACCATCTTCGCTAGCCAAGGGTTTATGATCTGCTTTTCGCTTCTCTACAACCCTTGGCTACGTTAGCACGATTTATGTAGCTTTGAGTGGCGTCCTCTAGCGTATGGAAAAAATATTCTCTGTTTGGATTACATCATTTTTAACCAATTAAAATGCGTTTTAAGTACACTTTGTGTGTTGTTAAAATAAAAATGGCTGCACCCAGTGAGTTGTACGATGTTATACGCAAACCCTCATGGCATAGTCTACACACCGCCATGTTGTATGGAGACTCTTTAGAAATCTGATTAAATGGAAGTGTTTTGAAGATGAGGACTAATTGTTTACACATTCCATCGTCTTGCACGTGGTGTAACGTAACACGCTATCTGATTAGATGCAGGGAACTTGGCCTGCATCCAATCATATGCAGGAAATTGTTGACACAGAAATCGTGCTAACTCAGCCAAGGGTTGTAGAGAAGCGGAGCAGTTCGTAATGGAGTAAACCGTAGTGGAGTAAATTGATGAATAAAACTTTAAACTTGAAAATGCCTGTTAGGTCAAGATGTATAAGTATAAAATTGGGACAAATAAAGCCAGGTTTTTGTCACTTTTCATCTTATCATGACAATAGAACCTGCTTTCTATTTATGTTAAATTGATTATTTTGGGGTTTTTAATAGGAAAAAGAAGAGGCAAGCCAAATCAGGTGTCAAATCAAGGACAGAGTCACCTGCGAAGCTAAATAATGCTCAGGAGAAAGGAGTCATTTGTGCCAGTCTGCCAGAGGAAATCTGGATTTACATTTTTGGATTTGTTGTAAAAGAGACTGGTCCATTGCCTTTTCTATGCAGGTTACTCTTTGACAAAGAACATGTACATATCTAGGTATTTGTCTTAGAAATGGGACATGGCTACATCACATAAGGATTATTTTGAGAAGTACATTTATTTAAACATTACTTGAATTGATTTGTGATTAATTCATATTTCAATCTTTTCAGAGCAGCAAAAGTGTGCCAGTTATGGCGTAATATTGCAAGTCATCCGTCATTGTGGAGGAAAGTGGACTTGTCTTTTGGATGGATTCGTACCAAACGGGATACGCTCCGTTGGTTAGTCCAGGAAAGGCTCACTCAGTGTGCAGAGATCAACCTCACAAATTGGGCCATAACAAACGATCAGCTCAAGGTCACATATTTATTGTCACTCACCAAAGAAAGGATGTTTCTGAATCTCATATGCATAATTCATTATATATACAGGGATCGAAATTAACTTTTTTCACTACTAGCAAATTTTAGCTTGTGGATTATTTTCCAACTAGCAAAATTGAGCTTTTACTAGCATTTTTCAATCGATTGCTGTTTTACAGGAATTTAAGAAAACAAGCATGTATCTATATCAAAATATAGGGAAAATCTTTTAAAATCTCCTTTAAAGTGCAATAATAAAAATAATATTGAGAATTCTTTCATTTAAATTTTAATGAATTATCAGACAACATACATGTATCATTGGTGCATGATGAGGGTCATAGGGTACACTTGTGTGGCGAACTTGCTGTCCAGAGATCTACCACCTATTTACAACATCATGTGGTTTGAAATCTTGAAGACTGTTTGCGTCAATTCAAACTATATCTTCAAAACTTTTGGAAATTTCATCTAAAAAATTCTAGTTGAAAAATAACCGCGAACTCTTAAGTGTTTGACTATAGACTACAGAAGGACACTGCGTGAAGCGATGACACTGACACTTTCATGTGTTGTTTCATGTAAACACGGACAAGATCAACATGCTTGCTATTTAAATCAGACGTCTCCGAGACGCCCAAAGTGTGCATGAAGTAGGCCATCTTCGACATCACTGACTGAGATGACCTTGGCCTTAATTATTTATTCGATTAAAGTTTACTTTTTCAATACTTGTACCTTCATTCTGTAAAGCATTTCTATGCACAAGACAAAATTGTTGTAAACTTCAAAGTACAGTCAATAAACCAAGGAAATCCAGAAAAAAGATGGGGTTTTTTTTTCACTTGTAAAAAGTTGCGATCACTTGTGATTTTTCACTCGCTATATCAATTTTTAACTCGCATTTAGCGAGTATTTCCCCTTAATTTCGTTGCCTGATATATATATACTTGTCTAAGAGTTGCTAGTACTGGTATATTGAAGAAGTAGATTTTTATCCTCCCTGCACATCAAGTGAGCGATGCCCCACCAATTACTTTGCAGTTATTCTAAATACAAATCAATTTTGCAGATGGTTCTACAGAATTGTCACGAATTGAAGTCTATAAATCTTTCACACTGTAAAAAGATATCTCAAGATGGATTCACAGCTTTGGTAGACAACTGCACAAATCTGCAGGGAGTGGATGTTTCATTTACCTCCGTATGTATCTCTAAAAGTAGAAATCAACAAAATAATTGAATACTGGTTATTACAGAAATTTTGATAATACAGTCACACTTCATTATCTTGAACTTGATCACGCTTGGAAATTTTTTTAAGATATTAAGTTCATGATATTGAGGTTAAAATACAAAAAATAATGTAGTAAGGACTTCCCACTCACTTTGATATATCCATGGTATTCAAGATATCAATGTTTGATATACTAAAGTTAGAGGACTGTTGTTCAACCATTGTAAATTTACCTGTATGTAAGACACACAGTTTGAAGTCATATTTGCCTCAGATATCCAACACATTTTATTTATTTGCATGTATTAAAAGATTAGTGTTGGCACCCTGAAGGACATCACATTGAAACATGGGCTGCTCCAACTGAAAGAATTACACTTAGGTGGGAATTACTACCTGAACTTTCCAGCTCTGGCAAACAGCATATTTGTAAGTAGACACATGTCCAGTGTTTTTGCCTTTGATATCTTTACCAATTGTAATGATAACCATTTCGTCATGAATGTGTTGCAGTTGTGAACAATGCGTGTATGAATCTTGATGAATGTAGTATGTCTGTTTTAACAGCTGAGATTTCCGACAGAAATGAAAGTAGAATGTAAATAAAAAGAATGAATTTCATTTTTGAAAATACATGAGGGTATGAACTGCAACGACACCAACATGAGCTGTTCATAAAGCACTAACGCTTTTAATCTAACAATTTATTTCATAATCTATCTGTCTACACAGCAATGTTAAAGCGTTTAGTGGTAAAGTTGTCTCCCTTGAGGTAGATGTAAAGGAACTTGCTGCTTTTTTTTTCTCCAGGAAAATTGTCCACAGCTTGAGGTTTTAGATGCATCCAACTGTCGATTTTCAGGAGACTATGTAAGCATGGATGTTCAGAAGTTTCAGACGGGCTGCCCAAAGTTGAGGGTACTTCGAATGGGGAGTTCCCAATTCAGGTTAAAGGTAACCCTTTCGGATTAATGATTCTTCTAGAAACAACATCATTATTAGTCATTTTATACTCAGAGGAGCAGAATGGGGGAAATCACTGACTATACAGCAGGGTTAATTTTATGAATGAACAAGTATAATTCCTTTTGGTATGTTGCACAGAAAACAAGTGGATCCCTGCCTGGGTTTGAAGAACTGAGAGAGCTGAGTTTGGGGTGCATAGATCTGAGTAAAAGTTGTGGAATCAGTACAGCTTTTGTTTATGAGTATGTCATATCATCAGTATTGCTTTTCTCTTGAAATATTTTGATTAATTGGCAAGGGTCACTTTAATTTAAACTGGAAAACAATTTTGACAAGAACTTTAGATGTGCTGTCATGGCAGTGAAGCTTGTGTCTTTCTATCTTCTGGTACACATAATGTAGTCATTATATGCTTGAATTTTAGTATTCTAGTGAAATCTTCCAAGCTGAAGTTGTTGGATCTTGGAGGTTGCTGGAACATGGAGGACATGACCCCTCTTCTTGGCCTCCCTTTCACAGAGCTTGAACAGCTGTATCTGAGCAACTCCCCTATACGTCTCAATTACCTACTCGGACCTCTGCTTCAAAAGGTAAAAGGTTTTAAGATTTTGTGTATATCAAGATGTTAACATTGCTTCTACAAGTGAAAATAATTTACGCTAAGATTTAGTGAATATATTGTGCACCCTGTATACCAGCACCTTATATCAACCTATTCACATCTTATACCTTACACAAACCTATTCACATCTTTTACTTCACACAAACCTATTCATATCTTATACCTCACACAAACCTATTCACATCTTATACCTTACACAAACCTATTCACATCTTGTACCTCACATGAACCTATTCACATCTTATACCTCACACAAACCTATTCATATTTTATACCTCACACAAACCTATTCACATCTTATACCTTACACGAACCTATTCACATCTTATACTTCACACAAACCTATTCACATTTTATACTTCACACGAACCTATTCACATCTTGTACTTCACACAAACCTATTCACATCTTGTACCTCACACAAATCTATGCACATCTTGTACCTCACACAAACTTATTCACATCTTATACTTCACACAAATCTATTCACATCTTGTACCTCACACAAACCTATTCACATCTTGTACCTCACACGAACCTATTCACATCTTATACTTCACACAAACCTATTCACATCTTGTACCTCACACAAACCTATTCACATCTTGTACCTCACACAAACCTATTCACATCTTATACTTCACACAAACCTATTCACATCTTATACCTCACACAAATCTATTCACATCTTATACCTCACACAAATCTATGCACATCTTGTACCTCACACAAACCTATTCACATCTTATACTTCACACAAACCTATTCACATCTTGTACATCACACAAACCTATTCACATCTTTTACCTCACACAAACCTATTCACATCTTGTACATCACACAAACTTATTCACATCTTATACTTCACACAAACCTATTCACATCTTATACCTCACACAAACCTATTCACGTCTTATACTTCACACAAACCTATTCACATCTTATACTTCACACAAACCTATTCACATGTTATACTTCACGCAAACCTATTCACATCTTATACTTCACACAAACCTATTCACATCTTATACCGCACACAAATCTATGCACATCTTGTACCTCACACAAACCTATTCACATCTTGTACCTCACATGAACCTATTCACATCTTATACCTCACGCAAACCTATTCACATCTTTTACTTCACACAAATCTATGCACGTCTTATACCTTACATCAACCTTCATACATCTTATATTAACCTATGCACTTCATACACCTTATATTAACCTATGCACTACATAACCTTATATTAACCTATGCACTACATACACCTTATTATACGGTATATAGGAATCACTCTGTCTGTCTGTCTGTCCGTCTGTGCAGATTCGTGTCCGGGCCATAACTTCTTTGTTCTTTGACTTAGGCATACCATATTTGGCACACAGGTGGATCACCATGAGATGATGTGTTGAGTACCTTCATGACCTTGACCCTTGACCTCAAGGTCAAAATTAAAGGTTTTTTTTACAATGGATTCGTGTCCGGGCCATAACTTCTTTGTTCTTTGACATAGGCATACCATATTTGACACATGAGTGTATCACCATGAGATGATGTGTCATGTACCTTCATGACCTCTTTATGACCTTGACCTTTGATCTCAAGGTCAAAATTATAGGTTTATGCCATGGATTTGTGTTCAGACAAAGGCATAATATATTTTTACACTCAGGAAAGAGGTAATTTATACCTATTAACAACACCCTTTGGGAGATTGGGGTAAGTGGGGGTATTCTTGGTGAGCATTGCTCACAGTACCTCTTGTATTAACCTCATCTGAACCTGATGATATGCACCTCATACACCTATCTGAATCAGGATTATCTTGGTATGCTAATCTATGTATTTTGGAAATTTTTTTAATGTTTGTAAATTTTACCTGTAAGATGTTTTTTAATGTTTGGAAATTTTACCTGTAAGATGTGTTTTACCTGTCGTTCCCAGTGTAACCACAGCCTTCGGATCCTCCACATTGACAAAAACATCTTCAAGGAAGACTCTCTAGATTCAGCATTACAGGAGCTCTTCCCTCAGTTCGGCAGTAGCCCCCTAGAAATGATCAGCGCTGCGGAAACCAACATCAGCGAGTCCAGTGTTGAGTGAGTTTAGTGTATGGACAGTCTAGTGTTGAGTGAGTTTAGTGTATGGACAGTCTAGTGTTGAGTGAGTTTAGTGTATGGACAGTCTAGTGTTGAGTGAGTTTAGTGTATGGATAATCTAGTGTTGAGTGAGTTTAGTGTATGGACAGTCTAGTGTTGAGTGAGTTTAGTGTATGGATAATCTAGTGTTGAGTGAGTTTAGTGTGTGGACAGTGCAGTGTTGAGTGAGTTTAGTGTATGGACAGTCTAGTGTTGAGTGAGTTTAGTGTATGGACAGTGCAGTGTTGAGTGAGTTTAGTGTATGGATAATCTAGTGTTGAGTGAGTTTAGTGTGTGGACAGTGCAGTGTTGAGTGAGTTTAGTGTATGGACAGTCTAGTGTTGAGTGAGTTTAGTGTATGGACAGTGCAGTGCAGTGTTGAATGAGTTTAGTGCATGGATAATCTAGTGTTGAGTGAGTTTAGTGTATGGACAGTGCAGTGTTGAGTGAGTTTAGTGTATGGACAGTCTAGTGTTAAGTGAGTTTAGTGTATGGACAGTGCAGTGTTGAGTGAGTTTAGTGTATGGACAGTGCAGTGTTGAGTGAGTTTAGTGTATGGACAGTGCAGTGTTGAGTGAATTTAGTGTATGGACAGTCTAGTGTTGAGTGAGTTTAATGTATGGACAGTGAAGTGTTGAGTGAGTTTAGTGTATGGACAGTGCAGTGTTGAGTGAGTTTAGTGTATGGACAGTCTAGTGTTGAGTGTACTGTTTATACACTAAACTCACTCAACCATTAGATTTTCCTAAATTATAATGAAAATAAGAGTAATAATAATTATTATGTAAAATCTTTCAGGATTATTCTGAGGCACTGTGGAAACCTGCAGTACATCAATCTGTCATCGTGCCGTGCTCTTCCTAGAGGGATCAAACGCGAGTACAGAAATGCAGAGATCAAAACACTAAAGTCATTCTGTGGAATCAAATGAGCATCACACTACTGATCGAGGCTTCTCCAAGAGAATGTAACAGATTTTTAATCATGCATCAAGCCATAACTCAGCTAATCCATGAGTGTAGCGAGGTCCAAAAATATGCTGTTCCCTTCTATTCACAAATCGAGTTCAATGTATTAGGACTGCATTTCCTGTTTATATGAATCAGCTGAATGAACTTACTCAGGACTCCAAAGTATCCATGTATAAACCTCGGGGATTTAAATTTTGTATGAAGACTTTTTAGCAAAAATATTTTGTATTTTTGGATAAAAATTATGTACAATATATATGTTAATGTACATTGATTTACAAACAGTATATGTTGCAAAATTTACCATATGAAATGTACATATTTCATTATATTAGTCAACAATACATTCTCACTGACATTTATTTAATAAATCAGTTCTTTGAACCATGTGTTTCATTTATGTTATATGACTCAATCTGTCATAATTATCTACCAATACTTTTATTATGGCTTTCTCAAGGTCATGCACAGATCTCCATGGTCACAGAATGCTGTATATTTCAATATGGATCATCGTTCCATGTTTGCTTTGAACTTAATAGGTCATTAAGTTATCAAGTGCAATATTAGAAGGCTTGATAGTCTGGTACTTTTTGTGCAATCGTAATTGCACCAATTTATGACAAATGGCAAAATGCAATTATATTATATTGCCAAATGGTACCTTTCATATGACTGCAAATTTTTAAAATAAAAATAATGGATACTGGAAATGTTTACCCCCATTTTATTTTCACTCGTCCAAAATGGGCAATTTTCAAAACTGAGTGAATTCAAATTTACTCATCTGTGAAAAGAAATAAATGGTTTATTGGAAGTTTAAAATGGGATGAAATCCAGATTAAATGCATGTGAAGGAAAATAACTCAAGAGTGAAAATTTCCCATTATACAACAAGTACATACACAGTCCCTTTCATTCAAGCTCATGCCACAATGTTCAGGACATTTTGAATTGTGAATTGAAAATTATTGTTATCTTCTCAACCTGTGTATTCATATGAATCGCAATTTCTGTAGCCAATTATGACTCTACATCAAAATGCAAGAGTCTTGTAGTAATCGACATCCATTTTCCTTGAGCGAAAATCAATGTGGCGACGAGACCTGCTTGCTCACTGGTGGCCAGATACCTCAGTTGGTAGAGTACATGACTGAAGATTCAGGGGGCCCGGGTTCGAATCCCTGTCTGGTCAATTGCATTTTTAGGTCACCTGAATTCATTCAGGTGACCTATTGCTATCTGTTTTTGTCCGTCGTCGTTCGTCGTGCGTTAACATTTGAACATTTTCAGCTTCTTCTCTGAAACCCCTGAACCAATTTCAACCAATTTTGGCATATAGCATCTGTGGGTGGAGGGGAACAAAAATTGTGAAATTCGTGGTCCCTGCCCCCCTGGGGCCTGAGGGGTGGGGCAAAAACCATCCAAATGAGTGTAATTTTAAAAAATCTTCTTCTTTACTCCTGGACATCAAGAAGCCAAACTGTGGGCATAATTATAATGAGCGTTGAGCCCTCTACCAAAATTGTGAAATTCATGGCCCCTGGGGCAGGGGTTCTTGTGTTAGGGTGGGGCTCTATTGGTCATATAGTGAAAGTGTAGAAATTCTTTGAAAATCTTCTTCTCTGTCTCTGGGTATTAAGTAGACAAACTAATAGCATGGTAATGATGAGCATGGATGCCTCTTTATACCCCCCGCAACAAGTTGTGGGGGGGTATACTGGAATCGGGTTGTCCGTCTGTAGACGCAATGGTTTCCGGGCTCTAAAGCATTATCCTTTCCACCTACCGTCACCATATCATATATATGGACTACCCATGGGATGAAGATGTTCCCTATCGATTTTGGGGTCAAAAGGTCAAGCGCACTGGACATTGAAGTAGCAATATGGTTTCCGGGCTCTAAAGCGTTATCCTTTCCACCTACAGTCACCATATCATATATATGGACTACCCATGGGATGAAGATGTTCCCTATCGATTTTGGGGTCAAAAGGTCAAAGGTCATGCGCACTGGACATCGAAGTAGCAACACTCAGAAAAGAGGTAGTTTATACCTATTACCAACACCATTTGGGAGATTGGGGTAAGCGGGGGGTATTCTTAGTGAGCATTGCTTACAGTACCTCTTGTTAAAAATTGTGAAATTCATGGCCCCTGGATCAGGGGTTCTGGTGCTAGGGTGGGGCTCTATAAGTCATATAGTGAAAATGCATTATTTCTTTGAAAATCTTCTTCTCTGTCCTTGGGTATTAAGTAGACAAACCAATAGTATGATTATGATGAGCAAGGATGCCTCTTTCAAAATTGTGAAATTTATGGCCCCTGGGTCAGGGGTTCTGGTATTAGGGTGGGGCCCTATTGATCATATAGTGAAAATGCATTTTATTTCTTTGAAAATCTTCTCCTCTGCTGCTGGGTATTAAGTAGACAAACTAATAGTATGATAATGATGATCAAGGATGCTTCTTTCAAAACTGAAATTTATGGCCCCTGGGTCAGGGGTTCTGGTGCAAAGGCGGGGCTGACCACATAGCTATTCAATGTTTCTTCCATCCAAAAGTAAAATTCTTATATTTAAACACAAACCTAATTCAAACATTGGAAGGTTGTTACATGATATTCAGGTGACCTATAAGGCCCCTGGGCCTCTTGTCTCCCTATTAATTCATTGCAATGACCAGTATGAAATGCAATATAAGGAAAGAAGAAAATATAAGGCTGGACCAGGAATCAAACACTGGACCTGTGCATTACGAGCCAGGTGCGCTAACCACTGAGCTGTCCAGGTCAATATCTACGGTCCATGTAGGCGTAACTACAATACTGGTGCCGTAGACAGAACTGTCGGGGATTAAAGATTCTGGGTAGACAATAAAGGAGGAAGGAATGTGGTGGTTTGACAGGTTCGATCACCGGTAGCTAGATAGCTCAGTTGGTAGAGCACCTGACTAGAGATTCAGGAGGCCAGGGTTCCAATCCCAGTCTAGTCCATTGCAATTTCTCCCTTCCTGTTACAGATTAAATAACACAACCATGTAAAAATATTATAATCCTACCAACAAACATGAATGTAAAACTGTAGTATTGTGACAGTCGGTCAAATTTGATTTCAGGTTTCATATAGCTCAGTAGCCCGAGCACCTGACAAGAGATTCTGGGGGGCCTGATTTGAGTCCCAGAATTTCCAAACATTTTTCTTGTTCGAGTCGAGGAAAACAAATATGTAACTATAGAAAGATGAATGAACTATCTCTTTATTGCAGTGCATACATGTAGACATCGTACAGCCCTTTGGGAAATCCTTTCTGTTTTTCACACTTGATAATTTCGAGTCCTGACTGGAGAATCACTTTGTCCAATTCCTCACGTGTTCTGGTGTAGCTGCTGTCTAATTCGTCAAACTCCCTCTCCTCCCCTGAAATGTTTTCTTTCAAAATGATTATCCCATTTGTGGTCAATCCTGACTGACACCGCTTTAAAAAGTTGAGCAAGTGTTCATCAGTCAGGTGTCCTAGCACCCACTGGCACCAGATTACATCGTATGTACCAGCTTTCGCAATAAAATCCTGGAGACCTGAGCAGAACAGATTGTCAACACGAGATTCTTCTTCTCCGATAAAGGACCTGGCTTCATCCAGAAATTTCTGATTGAGTTCCACCATGTCAACAGTTTTGAAAATTGGTAAAAGCAGTCTCTTTGTGATTCTCCCTATTCCAGCTCCACAGTCTAAAGCCCGGGTCATTTCAGTTTTTCCACCTCCAACCTTCAAAAGACAGAATCTTATTATTGATGTGCTTTATTGACAAATCATTGTCAAGTTTAAAATGCCAAGAGTAAAGAGACTCCCCCCCCCCCCCCCTCCCTGCAAAATGCAGTTTTATCTTAGTTCATCGACTATGAACAGGTTGGAAACTTTTCCCCTATAGCGAGATCTTCTCACTAATACGTTATTATCCCTCTTTAGCGAGAATATATATATATATATATGACCATAAACAGCTGTTTTATTGTTTCAATTAAAAATAATGACAAATATCGTGTGGCGGTCAGCCGGGTTTGATCGCCAGTGGCCGGATAGCTCAGTTGGTAGAGCACCTGACTAGAGATTCAGGGGGCCCGGGTTCGAATCCTGGTCTGGTCCGTTGCATTTTCTCCTTTCCTGATACATTTGGTACCGTAGACCAGCCCCTGGAACTGATAGGTGAAAATGCCTGCCAGGGGATAAAGATCCTGGGTTGATGTCTTCAGGTGAGAAGACATTTAAGGAGGGAAGAATGTAGCGGTCAGCCGGGTTTGATCGCCAGTGGCCAGATAGCTCAGTTGGTAGAGCACATGACTAGAGATTCAGGAGGCCCCGGTTCAAATCCCAGTCTGGTCCGTTGCATTTTCTCCCTTCCTGTTACACATGCAATGCTGAATTCAGAAAAAGTGTGACACGCACTCAAGACAACATGGCATGAAATCCCTCTATAGAATTGATAACACAGTAAAGAAATTTCACATTAATTTTGAGTACTTTTGTTTTGGTTTATATATTTGCAGAAGTATTATGGACATCTTAGCACTTTTACTTGGCGTCAGGTCGATCCGTCTCACGGTCGGTTCGTTCCAAGATGGTCTGTCCCCTGGTCGATTCGGCCCATTTTGCTTAGTCGATCCGGACCTCCAAATTTTTTTTTATTAAAGATATAATAAATTATTAGGGGTCATCCATAATTGTCAACCATTTTCCAAAGTGTGCAAAAAGCACACTTTTTGAGACCCCCCCCCCCCCCCCCCCCCCCCTCAAAAAGTGTACATCAACCATTTTCAAATTCCCAACAAGAAGATCGACAATCAAATTTATGAGCAATTTAGTTCAAACAATGAGTTCTTTAATATTGGTACCCCTATTTCTTGTTATATATGAATGATATAATGTTTTATAAACGTGCAAATCTTGTGTACGTAATAGATTGTTTTTATAGAAAAAAATAAAGATGTCTCTGTCGTATCTTGTCGTCTTTTCAAGATAAAAAAAAAAACGAACTCCGCGGATACGAAATAAATCCGGAAGAGAAAAAAGAGCGTACGGTAAAATTGTCGATTTTTAATCCCCCTCCCCCCGAGCGTGCTTTTTGCACACTTTGGAAAATGGTTGACAATTATGGATGACCCCTTAATTACTTAAGAAACAAGATGTGTTTGTGAAACACAAATGCCCCCGATAATGGCCAATTCTGAAGATGGCCAAGGTCACAAGGGCAAATATCTTGGTACCAGTAGAAAGATCTTGTCAAAAGAAATGCTAATGTACAATATGAAAGCTCTAATATTTACAATTTAGAAGTTATGACCAATGTAAAAAAAAATTTAAGTAGGTCAAATGTCAAGGTCAAAAGGTTCAATACCAACGGAAAGATCTTGTAACAAGGAATACTCATGTGAAATATCAAAGCTCTATCTCTTACTGTTCAAAAGTTATTAGCAAGGTTAAAGTTTTCAAAAAGTAGGTAAAATTCCAAGGTCAATGTGTCAAAAATCTTGGTACCCACGGAAAGGTCTTGTCACAGGGAATACTCATGTGAAATATCAAAGCTCTATCTCTTACTGTTCAAAAGGTATTTGCAAGGTTAAAGTTTTCAAAAAGTAGGTCAAATTCCAAGGTCAAGGTCACGGGGTCAAAAATGTTGGTACCCACGGAAAGGTCTTGTCACAAGGAATATTCATGTGAAATATCAAAGCTCTATCTCTTCTTGTTCAAAAGTTATTAGCAAGGTTAAAGTTTTCAAAAAGTAGGTCAAACTCCAAGGTCAAGGTCACGGGGTCAAAAATGTTGGTACCCACGGAAAGGTCTTGTCACAGGGAATACTCATGTGAAATATCAAAGCTCTATCACAAACTGTTCAAAAGTTATTAGCAAAGTTAAAGTTTTCAAAACGTAGGTCAAACTCCAAGGTCAAGGGGTCAAAAATGTTGGTACCCACGGAAAGGTCTTGTCACAGGGAATACTCATGTGAAATATCAAAGCTCTATCTCTTATTGTTCAAAAGTTATTAGCAAGGTTAAAGTTTTCAAAAAGTAGGTCAATCTCAAAGGTCAAGGTCACGGGGTCAAAAATGTTGGTACCCACGGAAAGGTCTTGTCACAGGGAATACTCATGTGAAATATCAAAGCTCTATCACAAACTGTTCAAAAGTTATTAGCAAAGTTAAAGTTTTCAAAACGTAGGTCAAACTCCAAGGTCAAGGGGTCAAAAATGTTGGTACCCACGGAAAGGTCTTGTCACAGGGAATACTCATGTGAAATATCAAAGCTCTATCTCTTATTGTTCAAAAGTTATTAGCAAGGTTAAAGTTTTCAAAAAGTAGGTCAATCTCAAAGGTCAAGGTCACGGGGTCAAAAATGTTGGTACCCACGGAAAGGTCTTGTCACAAGGAATACTCATGTGAAATATCAAAGCTCTATCACTTACTGTTCAAAAGTTATTGGCAAGGTTAAAGTTTCAGACAGAATGACAGACAGGACAAAAACAATATTGCCCCCCTGCTCTTCGATCTCGGGGGCATAAAAAGGGAAGTTTTTGCATATATATTGCTGTTAGTTATCAAAATTAAATAACTGTCGGAGTTAGGTATGTAAATACAATTGTTTGTACAACCCTTAGGCTTTATAATTTTTGTTTGAAGTGGGATGATCAGTAAAATTGGTTATGAAAATATGAGCTCATTAATTATTGTAAAAACATCGTTATTTAAGTTTGTTCAACAATCAATGTGAAAGTGTGTCCATTAATCATTGTAAAAACATCTTGGTGAAAACACTAGAGTTTTTATAACTGCATTGTTGTGCAATCTTTGATCATTAATTGAGAGCTTACAGTAATCTTACTATTAGATTTTTATAAACTCCAGAAGTTCAAAGAATTGCTCAGAGTTTAGGAATATTTTTTTATCTTCCGAAACCAAGGATATATAAGCCAATCTTTAAAATGGCCCATCATTCTGACAATGGAGTTTCCATGCCTGTACTGTCGTCAGGAGGTCCTTCCCCGACAGCAAACATTAGAGTGTGAAAGGTGCAAAAAATATGGCAGCATCATACATGCAACAAAGGTTTACCATTTTATTCATATTTTGTTGCTTAATGGTTGTTTCATCACGAAGTATGTTATGTTAGTCTACAGTCTAGCCACAAATACCAGAGAGCATAATAAAGGATTACTACCGGATGTCAGAGGCACATACAGAGGAAATACGCAGCTGAATTAAACCAATTCAGTACTGTAACCAACACTTGGAAAAAGTTCAAAAACGTGGTAATCATTTTTCCTGGGCCGGATCGACTACGGGTCATATTAACTAGGAGACGGATAGTTTAGAGACGGATCAGTAATGGGACGGACCGTCTAGAAATCTTTTACTTCTGTTTCATGTGAAACACGGATAGATGTATACCTCGGGTCGGGTGTTTTTCTTGGTTGTACTTGATATATTTACTCTAGCTAAAGAGGCGTAATCGCATTTTCGCAAGAATATCTTGCCTATAATCTAGGGGAAGTGTTCCCAAAAATGATGAATACTACTCAGAGAAGCAATGTGCTTGTTTAACTTAATTAAATTCATGGGATATTTTTCAGGTAAATCACTTTGACGACCATAACAATTTCTACGATATCCGGTAGGCTGTGATAAATGACTGCACGGACGTCTACTCGCAGAGTCAGAGATATATACGGACACTAGGCTAGATTTATCGTAGATTGTATCATGATGGAAGCTTACCACCAGTAAAGGGCGGAGGAACGCGTGTGACCCATTGATATCTGTGGGTGAAATTTTGGCGAAACCTCCCAACATTCCGTCTACAGTTGGAGTAATTCCTTCCCAATATGTTTTAGCATCGCCGTAAAACTTTTCATCATCCTCGATGGACATCTTCAAACCGGGTATGGTCGGTTATAGATAACTCGATTCTTGGTTAGTCTTGTTCAAAATGTTTACACAAATTAACTGAAACACCCATTGTTTTTGCTATCTTTTGGACTCTTGGTAACTTTTTACTTTTGCATTTGCAAGTTTTCTTTCATGTTATATTTTCAGTAGATTAACAGTTAAAGTAAATGTGTGGTCAAAGTCGAAACATTTCATGAGTAAGCTGACAAATTGTAAATCAACGAGGACGTTCGAAAAATCTCTGCAATATGGATATTAGAGTGAGTGCCGGTGAAGATAACAGAAAGAAACGAACACAAGTCGAAGAAATAGACAATCTTGTTTCCCCAGGAGATATCATTACTTCTGATACAGGTTTTATGCGGTACGTACACTGAACATGATGAAAACGGACTTTGAAATTGACAACTTGCACACACAACTGCACTAGGGCCTAGTCATTATTTACGCACTATTTATTTTAACTATCGTTCCTATACTCTAACTACGAGGATATTCATATCTACTGGTTAAATGAAAGTGGGTTTTGTTTTTTGTTTTGTCTAGAAACTAAAGAGATAGTTGTTTTGTGACAGGGTGCTGAAGGGTTTTCAAGAATTCTTTCATGACATGAAATCATTTAATATTTTGTGTTTAATCAACAGTGGACATGGGACCTACAATTCAGAAGATGACAGATTGCAAGCCTCGGTGGCTGGAGTAGTGGAGCGTGTCAATAAACTGATATGTGTGAAACCTCTCAAAACAAGGTAACTGTCCACTTGCATGTGAATTCTGCAAACATGGGTACATTTACATGATTTAGTGTACTGGACTCTCTAGTGTTTGGTTTAGCAGTTCAATATTATATTCTGACAAGGGCAGTAATCAAATGCCAACTATATATTTCAAATTACCCGCCACTAAGAGAGCGGCCATAAAGTTTAATTTTTGATGTCACACTGTCAGTTCCGGTTTATTTCATCAGCAACACTGTAAACATGACAAGTCACGAACACTGAGTTAAGTTTGGAACCGTATAGATTTGAGCCTGTTCTTTCACAAGAAGAAATTAAGAAAAGAAGACGTTCAGTCGAGTCGCAGACCAGGCAGACGGTACTTGTTTCTTCACACAGATGTCTCGAACCTCAACTTGTCATTATGCAAATGATGGATCCACAGTTTACACATAGTGTTTTCTTTTCAGATGACTTGGTTGGGTCAGGAATTTTGAAAAAAAAAAAACTTCTTTTCACATCTCCCTTATGCATTAATGTAATTAACTGCTGGACAAGAAGGCATCCAGTGGACCACCTATTTACAATATATTCGTAAAATCTACCACATGCACATCATTGATGATCTTACTAGAATCTCATCAAAACCGGAACAGAGGGTGTGACGTCAAAATCATTGATTTTTGTGGACTTGAATACAAAAGAGTTCCGCATCATGGCAGCCTCTATAGATAGCGGGAATTTAAATTTTTAACGTTTTAAAATTAGTACTGAAGCTTATCTAGGCGGTATATCAACAGAATAGTATGACAAATCTTTATCATATAATTAATCCTATCATTTATCATGTTAAAAATGTTTGGGTTGCCTTTTCCTTTAAAAGAGTGAAAACGTCCAGGGACATGTATGTGTGAAATGCAGAAATGATTGATTTTCATTGTCTACTGTTCATTTTATGTTGTAAACATATAAGAGTGGAATATTATTGTGAATTATTTATAGGTACAATGGAGAGATAGGAGACGTGGTGATAGGAAGAATCCTAGAAGTTCAGCAACGTAGGTGGAAGGTGGAAACGCACTCCAAGTTAGACTCTGCACTATTGTTGTCATCTGTCAATCTGCCAGGAGGAGAACTGGTAAGTTAATTCTGAGGTGAAGAGATCATCAGTAGAACTGGTAAGTTAATTCTGAGGTGAAGAGATCATCAGTAGAACTGGTAAGTTAATTCTGAGGTGAAGATATCATCAGTAGAACTGGTAAGTTAATTCTGAGGTGAAGATATCATCAGTAGAACTGGTAAGTTAATTCTGAGGTGAAGAGATCATCAGTAGAACTGGTAAGTTAATTCTGAGGTGAAGATATCAGTAGAACTGATAAGTTAATTCTGAGGTGAAGAGATCATCATGATGTGAGATTTAGGAATGACTAGTAAGGTTGATAATGGGAGATTTGGGAATGACTAGTAGGTTTGATTGATGGAAGGTTTGGGAATGACTAGTAAGGTTAATTGATGGGAGATTTGGGAATGACTAGTAAGGTTGAATGATGGAAGATTTGGGAATGACTAGTAAGGTTAATTGATGGAAGATTTGGGAATGACTAGTAAGGTTAATTGATGGAAGATTTGGGATTGACTAGTAAGGTTGATTGATGGGAGATTTGCCAACATTGAAACTGGTAAGGCTAAGTGAGTGATGAACTGCCAGAGTTAAAAGTAACTAAAGTTAACATGGTTAAGTCATTTGAGAACTAGCTACTGGGGTTAAGCTTGGTAAGGTTAAGTTATTTAAGAACTGACAGAGTTAACTATAGTAAGAACTGCCAGGGTTAAAATGGTAATGTTTTGTCAGTATAGGAGATATGACCAGATCTTAAAAGTTTAATGAAACACTTCTAGAGTCATAACTAGTGAGACTAAAGCTGACAATGTTACGTTAGTGGAGGAGAACATTTGAGGTTAACTTAGTGGACAAATCAATGCTAGTAAAGAAATGGAAAGGTCTGGCCAATGAAAAACAAGTTCTGAAGCTGAGTAAAGTTAAGTAATTTGTGACAATGGTAAGGTTAAGTCTATACAAATGTTAAGTTCACTCTCCAGTGATCAGCATTCCGAATTAGTCTATTAGTCTTAGTAATTTGATTGGATTAATGAAAAAACATTCTGTGAATTCATAATACGTACTCTCGATTATTTTACTGTGCAACAACAAATAATACATGTTTGATGATTTTAAAATGCTCCTTTAGCATATTTAGGAGCTCAGAAAAAGAAAACAATTATACATCACGGCATTGCAACACTTGATTTGTTTTGTAACACTAGATTTGTTTTGTGTAACACTAGATTTGTTTTGTGTAACACTTGATTTGTTTTGTAACACAAGATTTGTTTTGTGTAACACTTGTCATTGATTTGTTTTGTGTAACACTAGATTTGTTTTGTAACACTAGATTTGTTGTGTAACACTTGATTTGTTTTGTGTAACACTTGATTTGTTTTGTAACACTAGATTTGTTTTGTAACACAAGATTTGTTTTGTGTAACACTTGTCATTGATTTGTTTTGTGTAACACTTGATTTGTTTTGTAACACTAGATTTGTTGTGTAACACTTGATTTGTTTTGTGTAACATTTGATTCATTTTGTAACACTTGATTTGTTTTGTGTAACACTTGATTTGTTTTGTAACACAAGATTTGTTTTGTGTAACACTTGTCATTGATTTGTTTTGTGTAACACTTGATTTGTTTTGTAACACTAGATTTGTTGTGTAACACTTGATTTGTTTTGTGTAACATTTGATTCATTTTGTAACACTTGATTTGTTTTGTGTAACACTTGATTTGTTTTGTAACACTAGATTTGTTTTGTAACACTAGATTTGTTTTGTGTAACACTTGTCAATGATTTGTTTTGTGTAACACTTGATTTGTTTTGTAACACTAGATTTGTTTTGTAACACTAGATTTGTTTTGTAACACTTGATTTGTTTTGTGTAACACTTGATTTGTTTTGTAACACAAGATTTGTTTTGTGTAACACTTGTCATTGATTTGTTTTGTGTAACACTAGATTTGTTTTGTAACACTAGATTTGTTGTGTAACACTTGATTTGTTTTGTGTAACACTTGATTTGTTTTGTAACACTAGATTTGTTTTGTAACACAAGATTTGTTTTGTGTAACACTTGTCATTGATTTGTTTTGTGTAACACTTGATTTGTTTTGTAACACTAGATTTGTTGTGTAACACTTGATTTGTTTTGTGTAACATTTGATTCATTTTGTAACACTTGATTTGTTTTGTGTAACACTTGATTTGTTTTGTAACACTAGATTTGTTTTGTAACACTAGATTTGTTTTGTGTAACACTTGTCAATGATTTGTTTTGTGTAACACTTGATTTGTTTTGTAACACTAGATTTGTTTTGTAACACTAGATTTGTTTTGTAACACTTGATTTGTTTTGTGTAACACTTGATTTGTTTTGTGTAACATTTGATTCGTTTTGTAACACTAGATTTGTTTTGTGTAACACTTGATTTGTTTTCTGTAACACTTGATTCGTTTTGTGTAACACTTGATTTGTTTTGTGTAACATTTGATTCGTTTTGTAACACTAGATTTGTTTTGTAACACTTGATTTGTTTTGTGTAACACTTGATTTGTTTTGTGTAACATTTGATTCGTTTTGTAACACTTGATTCGTTTTGTGTAACACTTGATTTGTTTTGTAACACTAGATTTCTTTTGACAGAGAAGACGATCGGAGGAGGATGAGAAAATGATGAGGCAGTACCTCCAGGAAGGGGACCTAATCAGCGTATCCTTCTGTTGTCTAAGTTTATGTTAGCGTTGAATTTTGTAAATTTGTCAGTATATCCTTCTGTTGTCTTAAAGTTTATGTTAGCACTGAATTTTGAGAATTTGTCAAAAGTATCTCCCTACCAAGCAATTTCCTTGAATGGTACTCTGTGCATGAAAATCATTACTGATTTTGTCATCTGGCACGAAAACTAATGAATTTTGGGATTTAATGAAAAAAAAACTGGAAAAGAACACAAGAAAATGCAATTTTATTTCGAGAGCTGTGTTGATACAATATGACCCAAAAATTTAGCTTTTACATATTCAGCGATGGAATATAGTGCTTACTAACATGTGCTTACAACATTCATGAGCATTTGTTTCTCTCAAATAAATGTATAGATTATAAAGTGTACAGCGAACTTTTCACCAACATTTAATTTTTGCCCTATTTGCTCCTATTCTAAATGAGTGAATTTAGAAATACACAAATTGAAAGTTTACTGACTACCAGTAAAACCACTACTAGCAATAAAAATGGCTCTTGTTGAATTGAAAGTGGAATGAATCATGTTTCAAAGCATCTTAGTGACATTGACGTGGTTCAAAACTTCCCCTTGAACAGTATATGTTGGCTCATTTGCAAATATTTGAATTTCCAATTTTGCCTTAGATGTTTTACCTATTGAAATGATTGCCATTTCTTCAAGAATGTGAAAAATGTGCATATGAATCTTGATAAATATTGCACCACTATTTCAACACTTTTGAAAATACACGAGGGTGTGAACAGTAACACTTTACACCGGCATACTTTTCATGAAGTGCTAACGTGCTTCACAAAGTATGGAGGCGTAAAGTGTCGTGCCCTCATGCATTTTCAAAAATGACATTTATTTACTAAATACTATTCATCGTGAATGCTTCCCTATTGGCGATTCACTAATGCTGGTTTACTATATTTTGGTATATCTGTAGCCTTCTTTCAGTATAGAGAGGGCAGATGTTTTATATTTAAACAGGACTTTCCTTGACACGTTTTCAGGCTGAAGTTCAGTCTGTGTTTTCAGACGGCTCGTTATCGCTGCACACCAGGAGTCTAAAGTATGGAAAGGTAGGTCAATAACAAACACATCAAAACAGTAATAACCATTGTAACTAGACCCCAATCCCGGTTAGAATAGGTTCTCAGTATCCCTTGCTTGTCGTAAGAGGCGACTAAATGGGGAGGTCCTTCGGATGAGACCGCAAAAACCAATGTCCCGTTTTTAATTTTTAATTTCTTCTTGATAACTACCATTCAAATTTGGTACGAAGCATCTTTGGGACAAGGGGGACATAATTGTAAATTTCAGGTCTCCTGCACCTCTGGGGCCTTAGGGGCAGGGCAAAAATTGACCAATTAAAAAAAAAATATTCTCTAGGACCTCACATGTGTAAGAAAAACTAAATGCATCATGATGTAGACCAGGGAATTTCATGATCCCCCCAGGGTGGGGCCAAACTTGGTATATAGTCTTTATGTGTAAAACACTTAGATAACATATTCTTCAGTGCTATTGATACTAAATGGATATTTAAAAAGAACAGGTAGTCCTTTACCAAAATTGTAAATTTGATGATCCCAGGGGTAGGGGTTGTAGTATCAGGGTGGGGCCAAAATGGTCAGGTAATAAATGTGTGAACAATGGAACTTTTTTAACTTCTTGATAACTACTATTCCAATTCCTTTCAAATTTGGTATGAAGCATCTTTGGGACAAGGACATAAATTGTAAATTTCAGGACTCCAGGGGCCTTAAGGGCATGGCAAAATCTGCCAAAAATTGACAAATTTATAAAAGTCTTCGCTACAACTGCATATCTTTAAGAAAAACTAAATGCATAATGATATAGAACAGAAAGCTAAGGCCTCTACCAAAATTGTAAATTTCATGATCTTCAGGGTAGAGGCTCTGACTCCAGGGCAGGATCAAACTTTGTATATATATATAGTGTATATGTGTAAAACATGTAAAAGATATTTGCTTTAATGCTTTTGATACAAAATTTAAACTAAATGGATGTTTGAAAGGAATTTTACCAGTGATCTTAGGGGGTAAGCTAAATTAAAGGGTTTTGTTCCAGGGTGGAGCCAAAATTATTATCGTGATTATTGTCTTTATCATTTGAAGGACTTCTTTAAGTTTACTGATATAGCAACTCCAGGGTTTTGACTTTGGGGTGGGTCCAAATTAGTGATATCGTTTAATTATAATACAGACATCATATTATGTAAATCCTTTCATCAGTATATACACTTTTGAGGGCATTGAAGTTTTAAGAACACATCTTGTTATATGCTATTGCTGAATATTAGAATTTAGCTTAGATATTCAGAACAGGAATTTTTTTCTCTAGATCTTTAGCCCTTGGGTTTAGCGATACTTTTAACTAGTACTCAGGTGACCAATAAGGCCTGTGGGCCTCTTATCTATACGCTAAGCTGACATGGCTTAGAGGACATTGGTCTGTTACACGTAGTGAGTGAACACCTGTTTATATGATCAGCAGATGTAGAAGATGCAAATTAATTTTTATCTAAAATTTGTAACATACATATTCATGACACCAGACAGAAAATAAAATCTAAGGCAGTTTAGTGCCAACACATTGGCAGTAAACCGGGCATGCTATCTGGAACACATACATAAAGGAGGGATAAATCTTGTCAAATTTGTATAGAGTATCTCCATGTGTCAGACTGTCTACTATTGAAGGTCAAGGGCATATTTTTGGTCTGTCTATTCACAACTTTAACTTTGATTATAATAGATAGACTTTTCACTTAGAAATTTAAAAGGTCAAGGACAGATAAGTATCACAAAGGTGCCACATTTGCATGCTCAGGAACCTGATGGTACACAACTAGATCTGTGCTAGTCATATTACTCTTTTGTTACCACAGCTGGGACAAGGAACTTTGATCCGGGTCTCGCCCTCCCTAATTAAGCGGCGGAAGACACACTTCCATCATCTTCCGTGTGGTGCCACCATTATTCTAGGGAACAACGGATACGTGTGGATCTGTCCCACAGAAAATGAAGAGACGGACCAGACTGGAGGCTACCAGCTCAGTATGGAGGTAAGGCCAGCTCAATATGGAGGTATCACCAGCTCAGTATGGAGGTATCACCAGCTCAGTATGGAGGTAACATCAGCTCAGTATGGAGGTAACATCAGCTCAATATGGAGGTAACATCAGCTCAATATGGAGGTAACATCAGCTTGGTATGGAGGTATCACCAGCTCAATATGGAGGTAACACCAGCTCAGTATGGAAGTACCATCAGCTCAGTATGGAGGTAACATCAGCTCAGTATGGAGGTAACACCAGCTCAGTATGGAGGTAACATCAGCTCATTATAGAGGTAAAACCAGCTCAATATGGAGGTAACATCAGCTCAGTATGGAGGTATCATCAGCTCAGTATGGAGGTAAGGCCAGCTCAGTATGGAGGTAACACCAGCTCAGTATGGAGTTAAGGCCAGCTCAGTATGGGAGGTAGCACCAGCTCAGTATGGAGGTAACACCAGCTCAGTATGGAGGTAAGGTCAGCTCAGTATGGAGGTAGCACCAGCTCAATATGGAGGTAACACCAGCTCAGTATGGAGGTATCACCAGCTCAGTATGGAGGTAATATCAGCTCAGTATGGAGGTAAGGCCAGCTCAGTATGGAGGTAGCACCAGCTCAGTATGGAGGTAAGGCCAGCTCAGTATGGAGGTAACATCAGCTCAGTATGGAGGTATCACCAGCTCAGTATGGAGGTAGCACCAGCTCAGTATGGAGGTAAGGCCAGCTCAGTATGGAGGTAACATCAGCTCAGTATGAAGGTAACATCAGCCCAGTATGGAGGTAACATCAGCTCAGTATGGAGATAACACCAGCTCAGTATGGAGGTAACATCAGCTCAGTATGGAGGTAACATCAGCTCAGTATGGAGATAACACCAGCTCAGTATGGAGGTAAGGCCAGCTCAGTATGGAGGTAACATCAGCTCAGTATGGAGGTAAGGCCAGCTCAGTATGGAGGTAACACCAGCTCAGTACGGAGGTAACATCAACCCAGTATGGAGGTAGCACCAGCTCAGTATGGAGGTAACATCAGCTCAGTATGGAGGTAACATCAGCTCAGTATGGAGATAACACCAGCTCAGTATGGAGATAACACCAGCTCAGTATGGAGGTAAGGCCAGCTCAGTATGGAGGTAACACTAGCTCAGTATGGAGGTAACATCAGCTCAGTATGGAGGTATCTCCAGCTCAGGTAAGGCCAGCTCAGTATGGAGGTAACATCAGATCAGTATGGAGGTAGCACCAGCTCAGTATGGAGGTAACACCAGCTCAGTATGGAGGTAACATCAGCTCAGTATGGAGATAACACCAGCTCAGTATGGAGGTAAGGCCAGCTCAGTATGGAGGTAAGGCCAGCTCAGTATGGAGGTAACATCAGCTCAGTATGGAGGTAAGGCCAGCTCAGTATGGAGGTAACATCAGCTCAGTATGGAGGTAAGGCCAGCTCAGTATGGAGGTAAGGCCAGCTCAGTATGGAAGTAACATCAGCTCAGTATGAAGGTAAGGCCGATGGTCCAGTTTCAGATTTCGTGTTCAGTGTTGTGAAATGATGCGTAGATGTCAAATTGTCAGAACATGAATTCGGGAGTGGACTGTATTAAATAGACTTTAATTTTACATGTATTTCAGCAATATAGAAATAAAATCCCCAATATTGAAATAAAATTTTCTTTTGTGAGTGGTGCTTCTCACCACTTACTCAATAATAAATTTCTTGTATATTTACTTTAGGAATCTGCAGTATTGTGTCTGTGATAATGGAGTATAATATTGGAATACATGAATAACTTAAACGTATAAAGATGAAATGGGAACATGGTTGTCTGTAGTAAAATATGGTGTTAAAAATTGAACTCACAAAACTGATATAAGGTACAATGATGGGTTATGGCACATTTCAGAATACATTGCAGGATCTTGTCGTAGAAATTCTATCAAGATTCAAAAGTAGAAACAAAGTTTCATCTCATCACCTGACCATTAATACTTTACTTAAATGTGGTCAGTGAAACTCAAATGCTTAAATTTTCAGCCTGTACAGAGAGCAGACAGAGAGGTGGTTGCTAGGTTACGGAATTGCATCCAGCTGTTGGCTGCCCACAAAATGCAGTTGTACGACACCAGTGTACTATACACTTATGAAGCATCCCTCAACTTCACGGTAAATTTAATTAACATTCTCGTTTGATCTGATGATCCACGCCTACCAACTCGACTTGATCCGACTCTTGGGATAAGTTACTGTAGTAATGATCAATTTATCATTTACCTTCTTATGCATTTTTAAATCCATGTTTATAAGGTAATAAATGTAATCCAAATTATCAAAAACACAAACATACAGTGAAATTATTTTTTGTGTGTGCAGTTTCGTATGTGACGTGGTCGTGGTTGATATTTTCCACAAAAAATGTTGCGTTGATGCACTATGACATCATCAGTTTCAGAGAGACATGATCTGGAATAAAATCACCAGTGTGGAGATCCGGAAAGACGGATCACACTCTGCGAATTTGACAGGATGAAACCATGGATTATTGATGAGTAGATATAAATTTATACCCTGTACAATGTATATTCAAATTTTGTGAGTTCTCACATCTTGTTACAGATTAAGGACATTTTAAAGCCAGAGTTAGGACTGGAAATCCTTGAGCATACTCAGCAAAGACTAGAACTGGAGGGCACATGAGGGCTAGCGATTCTCCACTATTCTCAGCAAAGACTCAAAACTAGAGGGTGCTAAAGTTCTCCCTTGTATATTGATTGACAGCAGCGATTCATCAGGTGTAGGACCAAACTCAGCTGCTGTACAAATCACCAGTTGTGTTCTACCTGGTGATGGTAGAAGAATGTGTAATATTTTGCTTATCAGCAGACTCCATCTCATTCTCGTGTTGTATTCAATGTGTTGTTTTTAGGAAGCATACATGTAGTTTATATTTTTATGAATTATATTAAATATATTGAATACAGAAAATAATTGTCACAGATATTATTTCATGCCATCTCGAACTATAGTTAATATTTGGCATCAGCTTCTGCCATTTTAAAATGATGGCTAATATCACATTTAATGTTGTGTTGGTGTACTGGTGGCAGTGCTGGGACCAACAACCAGTGAACAGAATATACATACTAGTACAGTCTCTGAGCTGACCGTGCCAATGCCTCTCAGTCAGGTGACTAGTAAATCTGATGTTGTGTACCAATCCACTAAACATAACAAACACAATGATCACTTATAAAAATGTATTTTCATTGAAAAGATTCATTTACAATTATGGTACCTTGAGTATTAAAGGAAGTTTAAATAAAGCTTTCTGGACATGGCTGAACAGAACACAGAAGTTCACAATCATTCACAGAGTTACAACAGTTTGTTCTCAATAACTTATTCACCTCACCATTCTCTCTGTTGTACACACTAGCTCCAGACCTATGGATACACTACAGTAATCAGGTGTATTCCCTCAAATATTTACACTTGTGACTTTTCAAAATTGTGTAAAACGGCTCTACGATGCAAACTTTAGATTAAAAAAGGTACAATTTGTATACAATATCACAGAGAGAAAATTTAAACAGATGTCAGAAATTATAATATTGAATTCTATTACTTTTGAAATCTGAGATTGATTTTTTGGTTAAATGAAAAATTGCTACTAAGCACACACATTTTAAGTTTTTATTCATATGAAATACATGTACCCACTTTCCAAAAGGGATTGTTATAGAGCAACATTTGATAAATTAAATGGAAGGATTTCTGTTTTTTAAGTAGGCGAAATAAATTATGATTCATTTGAAATACATCTGATAAAGAGGAAATGTGAAAATTGATTTTTGTGCCATCCTGTATATGTTTGAAAAGAACTGATAATATTGCAGTAGGACAAGACCAGTCAACAGACTGTACATAAAAACCCCTCAAGGTAACACGATCAGTACAATCCTATACATAGATGACCTATCTACAGAGCTGAAACCGATAAACTTAAAGATGAAAATGCTACAACTGATGATAAAATGAAGTTCACACAAATTATATGACACCTTGGTTATTTGAAGATCATATTGGAACATCAAAGGGACATAACTTTTGGACAACCATCAGTAGTCATGATAAAGCGACTTACAACCGTGTGTAGAACATGCTGGCAATGCTGTGGAAAAATAATGCCATTTGGAATAAAAATAAAATACCCAGATTTGTATGGTTTACGCAATACTTGTACGTAAGAAATTAATAAGCTTTTTAAAAGTTTCAATACATAGTATACACAGAACATTAACACATGTCCCCAATAATACAACCTGATGAAAATAAAAATTGGATTTACATGCAAGCTAAAAAAAGCATCACTTTCTTATCAGATCCACAATTTCTTGGACAGATGCATGGACATCATTAATGATTTTCATGCCAACAGAAGGATTGGAACTACAAACTGTTTTCACACTTTCACTGTAAGTTAGCAAGCGTGATAATAATTCCTTTGCGTGAAATTTTGCATGTGGTGGCATGGAATCGAAGAACTGAGAACATAGGTCGTGAAACTGTAGGACTTTTTCATACAGAATCATAAAGTTCGCACTGTTTTTATTTCCTGTACTGGTTAAGTTCTCCAGGGAAGATAAAACGTCAGACGACAAATTTAAAATACTGTCACGAGACACACTAGGAACTTCGGAATCAGAATTCCCTCCTGGATAATTTTCATGCACAGGTTCTAAGGAATCAAATGTAGATTTCGACATAAACGACTGCTGCATCCCGATGCTGTGAGGGAGTGGTTTTGGTAATACAGGCTTGCTAGCTATAAGGTCCTCCAGGTTGCTGGTTTTCCCCTCTCTCATGGAATTCCTGTCCTGCTCCCCTCGAGAAAACGGTTTAAATTGTGAAAAGTCTGGTCCTGCAGACTGAAACATTGCGACTTTCGATAAGACTGAAGCACTCTGTTTATCCTCCTTCTCGGTCGACTCCTC
This sequence comes from Ostrea edulis, assembly GCF_947568905.1. Classification (NCBI taxonomy): domain Eukaryota; kingdom Metazoa; phylum Mollusca; class Bivalvia; order Ostreida; family Ostreidae; genus Ostrea; species Ostrea edulis. The sequence continues at coordinate 3,788,498 of NC_079165.1, forward strand.
AGTGTACGGATAATCACCAATAGACGAGGACCTCATTTTTTGAGCAAGATGTGGTCTCATGGCTGGTGAATTGAAATCGGACTGTGCTTTAATTTCAGAAGGAAGCTTGGGGGTGAATACGTTGTCCCCTGTTTTGTCTACAGAGTAACTAGGAAGAGATTTGTACATACTCTGAGACATGGAGGAAGGGGGCATTTGGTCCACACTTTTATCATGGTGGCTGTCTTGATCAGCTGGCTCAGTAAACATTCTGGATAATCGTGGACTAGGTTTAGGTTTCTGAGCGGGATCAGGATACTGCCGAGAAAAAGAGTCTAAAGCACCCCCTGCATGGGTCAAATCTGATTTCTGTCTATGAAGTAAGGAGTTAAAATGAGAATTTTGATTCTCGGCTATCACATGGTGAGACTGTGATTTGACAACAGCAGACGGTTTTACATTGGGTTCCGGTTTGATTCCTTCCATTGAGTCTGGAGGTACCACATTCTGGTTTTGTCTCCACTGGTCACCTCCGTTCTCGTTTTCAGGTAACAACACTGGACAGGAAGCAATGCTTGCAGTGTCTGTACCAGAATCATGATCTTCCACCGTGGGAAGGTTATCCACTCGTTGCTGCTCCACACCACTCTGCATAGAGGCAAGGTAAGCCTCAATTCTCCTGCCTTTGGGAATGGTCCCATAGCGACTAATAGCTTTAGTAACATTGTTCACATCTAAGCGCCCAATGGTGACCTGATCAGACTCGGCGTCCAGACTTCTGGCCACCATTGTGTTGGACTTTTCAGAATCTCCCCTCCTGAACGGCTCCCCAATCTTTTTCCTCTGGAGAGCGTGGGAGGGAAGAGGTAATGCTTTCTTGGGGTAAGTTCGACCTTTCACTTGAACCTGTCCAAAATCTTTGCTGTCCTCCATGAAACTAGTGTTTGTCTCTTTGTCTGATTTTCTAGTGTTTTCAACATCTGAAGCTAATCTTAATTCTCGATGATAAGGAATAGAAAATTTCCTGCCTGTGTTTTTATCTCCCTGTTCAAATGAAGGGGATTTTGTGGCACTATCAACATTAATCATGTATTTTGATTTATCAATTGGCGCTCGCTTTATACTGTCTGAGCTATTTTGGCCTATGCTTCCATCCTCCGATGTTCTTATTCCTTCTTTAGAATCCATCCTCTGGAACGTTTTAGGTGATCCTAACTCCAATCGCTTTGAAGGCTGCAAAGTTATTGTTGGTCCAAAATCACTAGCTGTAGACTGGTCCAAGTCATTGTCACCAAAAAATTCAGCTTTGCTAGAACTCTCAATTTTGGCCTTTTGAAGTTTCATCTTGGCTTTCAGTTCATTTTCTAGGTTTGCACTTTCTTGCTCCTTGCAGGAAGTGGTTCTGCGAGGGGGTGGAGGTGCGGCACCACCTTTCTTCTTAGCTTTGTTAGACAAAACGGCAGATACTTGTCTCAGAGATTCATCAGAATTTCTGGAGGGCAGGACTTTTCTCCCCGCTAGAGGTGTGGAACCTACAAAAGAGACAGATAACAACAAATCAAGGCGGACCTTCAATAGGCTGCATGTTGAACTCATGCTATTCAGTATCTACAAACCAGCACTCATCTGCCCACCATCCGTCATGTGATCACCATCAGATACATTTCTTTTCTTGGATGACTGAAGAATTGGAATCTTCTTCGAGTCTGTTTTCTCCAATTCTTTCTCAATTTCTATAAGAAAAAGAGGAGTTGCCATCAATACGATATATAGAGCTCAACATATTTGATTTATAACTAAATCTGTTGTTTAACATTCACTTGCGTTTACCTTCATTCAGACTTGATTTGTCAAACATGTGCTCCAAAGAGTTGTGGATCTCTTGAAAGGTCGGTCTGTCTTTGGGGTCCCATTGCCAGCCTGTCAGTGAAATATAAAATCAGCTTTAAGAAATGAAAATATACACGTAGAAAGTGATGATGACAAGGCTATAAATAAAACAAGAGGCCCATGGGCCTAGAATCGCTCTTCTGATACATTGTAGAACAGGCAAAAATTCTCACTAACCAAAATTCATCAATTAACAAAGTTTGATGATGTTAAGTCAAATAGTACCTGAAAATTTAAATGTAACTGTCCAAAAGTAGGTCAAGGTGAACTACTTTTGGTCGACACACTGAAGACTTAAGATGCATCAACTGACAAGTCAAATAGTATTCAAATATAGCCGTCAAATTCCAAAAGAAGGCCACAGTGACCTTCTTTTTGGTCGACACACTCCAAAGACTCAAGATGCATCAAATGACAAAGTTTGATAATTGAAGTCAAATAGTATCCGAAATATTCAGATATAAACGTCAAATTCCAAAAGTAGGTCACAGTGACCTACTTTTTAGTCAACACACTCTGAAGACTCAACATGCATCAACTGACAAAATTTGATAATTGTAAGTCAAATAGTATCTGAAATATTAAAATATAGCTGTCAAATTCCAAAAGTAAGTCACGGTGACCTACTTTTTGGTCAACAAACTATGAAGACTCAAGATGCATCAACTGACAAAATTTGATGATCCTAGCTTTCATGGTGTCCAAAGTATGCATCTAAAATTGAAAATGTGAAATTTGAATGTCTGCAAAATTCAAAAAGTAGGTCACTGTGACCTACTTTTTTATAAATATGTTTCGAGGCCTCTAGACACATCAACTTACAAGGTTTGATGATTCTAAACTTCTCGGTGTCTGAAATAACAACCTAAAATTTATTCATAAATGATTAGCCATAAAATTCAGAAAGTAGGTCATGGTGACATACTTTTCACATGATACAGTTCATGGTCCCATGATCCATCAACTGACAAACTTTTGATGATCATAGGCTCAAAGGTGTCCAAGATATGCATCAAAATCCATTTAATAATAATTACCTGCGAAATTCAAAAGTAGGTCACCATGACCTACTTTTGAGACAACATGATATTAGGTCCTAAGATGCATCAACTGACAAAATTTTATGATCCTAGTCCTTATACTAAGCAAAATATCAAAGTTTCAACAAAACAAAATTTAAGGTCAACTTTGAAGTGACCTGGAGACCACACCCTTTGCCCCAGGATGATGCCTTGAACAATTTTTTATCTACAACCTATCCTCATCCTTATGCATAAGTTTGGTGATAATTTGCCCAGTGGTTCTTGAGAAGAAGATTTTTTAGCAACCACTACTTTTGTTTGCATTTTCCTAATTATCTCCCCTTGTTAAAGGGTCAAAACCCTAGTTTTAGTACAAATGAAAGCCCTTGGGCCAAGGATACCCTGTGACAAATTTGATAAAAATTGACCAAGGGGTTCTTGAGATATAGCCCTTTTTCCAAAAAGTTGACCCACACCGCACGCCAGACACATGGCCATATGATTAGCTCTTGGAGCCTTCGGCTCAGAAGAGCTAAAAATGTTATTACTATAGATTGTGATGATGACTAGGCTATAAATAGAACAATGTGACTACTATAGATTGTGATGATGACTAGGCTATAAATAAAACAATATGACTACTATAGATTGTGATGATGACAAGGCTATAAATAGAACAATGTGACTACTATAGATTGTGATAATGACTAGGCTATTAATAGAACAATGTGACCACACCTATCCTCTCTCTTACTGTATTCATATTGAATATGTGTAATTCATACATGTATTACATGTTAAATTTTCATTTTCCTCCTACCATCATTCCAAAGGACCCTTCTATCCCAACTCTGTGACAGGATTTCCTTTAAGGTACTTTCACATTATCATGAGTGATTTCCTTTAAGGTACTTTCACATTATCATGAGTGATTTCCTTTAATGGTACTTACATCTCATGAGTGATTTCCTTTTGTAAAAGGAAAGGAGAAAATGCAAAAAGACCAGACCGGGATTTGAACCTGGGCCCCCTAAATCTCTAGTCAGGTGTTCTACCAACTGAGCTATCTGGCCACTACTAGTGATCGAACTCAGCTGACCGCTACATTTTAATAGTACTTACATCTCATCATGAGTTCGTACACGTTGGCGGGACACCCCGCTGGGCGGTCCATTCTGTACTGTCTCTCCAGCAGATGGTATACCTCTGTAAGCTCCACCCCCGGGTACGGTGACATTCCGTAGGTAGCCAGTTCCCACAGCAGTACCCCAAACGCTGCAAGTACATAGTACTTAATCAACACCAGTACATTTAATAAAAGGAAAGATGTATAATCAAACTTCCATTTTCCTGCTTGATGATTAAACCAATACATATCATGATATTTGGGAGATATACTACATCATCGTAATGGCTGACTTCCTTTTAAAACATGAATGAAAATATAAATGTCAGCGATATTTGAAATTACTTTTAAATTTGATTGCCTAACTCAGTCAGTGAACGTGTCAATTGCTGAACTGTAGATCGCTGGTTAAAGTCCACCGGGGGATTTAAATTTGCTTTCATATTGCTTTCTACTAAAACTTCACTTTTTATTTTACTAAATAAGGTAAATTTCCAAATATTATTGTACATATCTCCCCACTTTTCATCCATATCAAATTTCTCTGGTGTGTTATTGCTCCTTAATACCTGTCTACAGCTACTCATTATGCAACAAAACCATATTCTCTGATTCACTAATATCACACAGTATATACATTCCTCCAATCACTAATGGAAGATGATACAAGAGGTACTGTGAGCAATGCTCACTAAGAATACCCCCCGTTTAACCCAATCTCCCAAAGGGTGTTGGTAATAGGTATAAACTACCTCTTTTCTGAGTGTAAAAAACAAATGGCATGACAAACCGAACCATATTGCTACTTCGATGTCCAGTGCACGTGACCTTTGACCTTTTGACCCCAAAATCGATAGGGAACATCTTCATTCCATGGGTAGTCCATATGTATGATATGGTGACTGTAGGTGGAAAGGATAACGCTTTACAGCCCGGAAACCATATTGCAACTTCGATGTCCAGTGTGCTTGACCTTTGACCTTTTGACCCCAAAATCGATAGGGAACATCTTCATCCCATGGGTAGTCCATATATATGATATGGTGACGGTAGGTGGAAAGGATAATGCTTTAGAGCCCGGAAACCATTGTGTCTACAGATGGACGGACGGACAGACAGACAGACGGACAACCCGATTCCAGTATACACCCCCCCCCCCCCCCCCCCCCCACAACTTGTTGCGGGGGGTATAATAATGTATCATATGAATAACGTATAACTGATGAATTACACAATACGGAACTTTCGGGATATGCCGGAACGACCGATTATATTTGACGTTTATACACCACGATCACGTGATAATAACCAATTGTAGGGCAAAGTTGACATCGATACATATGGTGTTTCGCTAACAGACAGCCCGTAAAGAGCTATGCGTAGTCCCACGATGACGATCCAAGTCATTATTGGTGCTTAGTACCTGGGTGTAAATTAGATGGAAGGGAAAAGGCACATTTAGACGCGTACCATTGGATGCAAGGCGTGAAGTTTTACCGATATCCTCAAGATATTCCCTAGATTTATTTCCCGCGCCGACTCACATAATTTAATCAATTGTGTTTTCCTAAAAAATGGTTGTAGTTATTCCTTTCTATCAAAGATAGCATTTAAATGCAGGAAATTGATAGCAATTGAAATATTCCATGTTTGTTTACTTAGTTGTTATTGTAATCCGGAAGTGACATGCCCTATAATTACATTCAACGCGCAATATAAAAGTCAGAGTAGATCCGTATCTCGAAAGTCCCGTATTCAAAGAACACGAGCACTGCAGAATGTAAAATGTCACTGTACTAAGACATCCGACTAAAAGTCATAAGCACAATGCCATTATTAGTAGTACAATATCTAACAAAATATCCTACCCCAAACATCAGACTTTGTGGAGAACCTATTGAAGGCTAGGCCCTCGGGGGCGGTCCATTTGATGGGAAACTTTGCCCCGGCATGAGCAGTGTAGGTATCGTCCTTCATCAAGCGAGCCAAACCAAAGTCTGCCACCTTCACCAGGTGGTCCGGCCCCACCAGACAGTTCCTGGCAGCGAGATCTCTGTAATCATAAGTTCACGTCTCTGTAATGCATGGTAATTCTTTCTTGAACTTTTAATAAGTTGCAGGTCTGATAATTTTTCAGCCCTTCTATAAAAACATAAGCATTGACTAGAGCGTTATTTCAATCGACCACCAGAATCCTAAACCTGGAGACCAGGCTTCCTCCACTGAATCCTAAACCTGGAGACCAGGCCTCCTCCACTGAATCCTAAACCTGGAGACCAGGCTTCCTCCACTGAATCCTAAACCTGGAGACCAGGCTTCCTCCACTGAATCCTAAACCTGGAGACCAGGCTTCCTCCACTGAATCCTAAACCTGGAGACCAGGCTTCCTCCACTGAGTTTGACTTCAGACATGAATCTTTTAATTCTTTTCTTGATGCAGGTATCATGGGTAAAATTGGATGGAAAACTTCATCAATGCGCTACTTAAAACCTGAACTGTGGCCCTACACAGATTTCAGGAGTAATGGTTTCAATAAACTTGACTTGACACTACATGAGGATACTAACACTTCCATCAGACAAACTGTACATATACAGATTTGTTTCCTATATTCCTGTGCAAAACTTTTAAACCCGATTTGTGGCCCCACTAGTACCCGATAGCCATTTTCACAGAAAATTTTACTACTATAAAGAAATTTTGTCTACTTGGTGCAACTACACTCTGGCTAAGAATCAACTTTCATCACCAATATACATATATTATCTTTATTCAAAATTATTTTTGCTTATTCACAGATATATGAGCAAAGAATTATAATAGTTAGATTTTCATCTTAATCGTAAGATTTTTTTATGCTACCATCTCATGCAGTGCTTCATTTCCCTATTAGACACATATCCAATACTTACTCAAAGTTAACAATAGAGAGAGTTGCTGCTATATGTAAACCATTGTTATACTGCTTAATTTGCTAATATTTGCATAATATTCATATCACATTTTAAAATGCATAACCATACATGATGAAAAATCATTGAGCTTTGTTCATCTGTTAGCAACCTGGGTATAGGAGTATGTGCATTGTATATAAAATATTCTCTATACATGTATAGGATCCATTATACTGCTATTTTCTATTTCTGTCAATATGAGTCATGTCTATTTAAATCTGCCAGCTAATATTGCATATCTTTTTTATCAATGACTAGGGATTCACCTTCTCTTATCACGAGCTAAAATGACAAACAATGCAATGCGTTTAGTAGGTCATTACAATGAAACTTGTCCGATCGGGGCATGCTTGGAAAATCGTCAGATTACAAAACAATTCTGAGTAATTTTTGCAATAAAATTTAAAATTCAATGTTTGGTACCAAAACAGATATACACATATAAATTTCAAATTGCACAAGGTTTTTTAGTCTGTTATTTTCTTCCATCACATACATGTAGCCTAGATTAATCATATCATCCAACACATAGCTTAATATAATCATACCACCCCTCACATAGCCTAATATAATCATACCATCCCTCACATAGCCTAATATAATCACACCTTCCCTCACATAGCCTAATATAATCATACCATCCCTCACATAGCATAATATAATCATACATCCCTCACATAGCCTAATATAATCATATCATCCCTCACATAGCCTAATATAATCATACCATCCCTCACATAGCCTAATATAATCACACCATCCCTCACATAGCCTAATATAATCATACATCCCTCACATAGCCTAATATAATCATATCATCCCTCACATAGCCTAATATAATCACATTATCCTTAAAGGCATAGGGTCTAAGATATTGGTGAAATTTTGCATGTTCCAAAAAGGTGGCAAAATTTAAGATAATAACCAAAAAATCACACAAAGTTCTTCAGAATGTTTACAAACACATTGGATATGATAGTAATAAAAATAATTCCTTGTTCTCATTTGCCTAAACTGGTACCCTGTTGATTTCGCATCTCTTATGTTTGTTTGTAGCCACCAATCAACGGAGTACCAGTTTAATATATTGTCCTCCAGACAAAATTTTTTTACAGGGCTAAAACGTCAAAATGACTTCATTATCAAAGCGCTGCAGCTATAGATAACTCATAATATATACTACAAATTTGTTTTTTGGAGTTCTTCTTCCAAAATATTGTGATGTCATTTTTGAGATGAAAGATAGACCCTATGCCTTTAACATACACAACTGTAGCCTAATATAATCATACCATCCCTCACATAGCCTAATATAATAACACCATCCCTCACATAGTCTAATATAATCATATCATCCCTCACATAGCCTAATATAATCATATCATCCCTCACATAGCCTAATATAATCATACCATCCCTCACATAGTGTAATATAATCATACCATCCCTCACATAGCCTATAAATAGAATCATACCATCCCTCACATAGCCTATAAATAGAATCATACCATCCCTCACATAGCCTAATATAATCATATCATCCCTCACATAGCCTAATATAATCATACCATCCCTCACATAGTGTAATATAATCATACCATCCCTCACATAGCCTATAAATAGAATCATACCATCCCTCACATAGCCTAATAGAATCATACCATCCCTCACATAGCCTAATATAATCATACCATCCCTCACATAGCCTAATATAATCATAACACCCCTCACATAGCCTAATATAATCATCCCTCACATAGCCTAATATAATCATCCCTCACATAGCCTAATATAATCATACCATCCCTCACATAGCCTAATTTAATCTGACTTTTCTTCATGTAGCCTGGATAATCAAACGTACAGGAAAGCCTTCCTCATAAAAATCTCACCCATTGCCTACTTAATTTCTTAATTCATGGATAGCACAAATGACTTTGTCATGTCTTATATATGTATCTACAATTTCTGCCATTTTACCTGTGTATGAAGTTTCGGGCTTCGAGATACGCCATTCCTGAAGCTATCTGTGTTGCCATGTACATCAGTACCGTGGCGCTGATGTCATCTTTCGAGGTACTACGCAGAAAATCCAACAGGTTCCCTTGAGCCATGAACTCTGTTACAATGTAGAAAGGCGGCTCTCGTGTGCACACACCTGAAAAACAAAACATTGCCGTTATCTATTTACTGCTTATGATATCACTTTCCACACGTCCTCTTTGCTTCAAACTTCTGATAAAGGATTAGCATTTATAAGATTAACAGAAATCAAGAGCCAAATGGCCAATTTGTGCATTATGGAGAACTATATGCACAGAAAAACATGCTCCTAATAAATATGGTTATAATGAATTCACTCTTATTGCTAAGTAAAATTTAACCTTCTATGAGAGGAAACTAATAAAAATTGTATTGGATATAACGAAGTTTGGTTATAATGAACTGTTTTGTTGCTGGCCCTGGAGGTTCGCTATAACTGTGTTTTTCTGTATAATGAAGTTTAGTTATAATGAACTGTTTTGTTGCTGGCCCTGGAGGTTCACTATAACCGTGTTTTACTGTATAATGAAGTTTGGTTATAATGGACTGTATTGTCGCTGGCCCTGGAGGTTTGCTATATCCATGTTTTACAGTATAATGAAGTTTGCTGATGGACTGTTTTTTTTGCTGGCCTTGAAGGTTCACTATAACTGTGTTTTACTGGTTTGTACAGTTAAATCCATCTTGGTTATCACAATAATTTGTGACAGAATTTCCCGTGGAACTTTTTGCTTTATTTTCCTCCTAAACTAAAGACTAAATTACCTGTCTTGAATAACCATGACCTAAATTTGCTTGATTTGATCATATCCATCACCTGAAGCATCATGTTTACTAATGCAGTGGTCTTGATTCGAAAAATAATGTTTTTCCTTCACCCTCAGCATAAACAGTGATGAGATATTTAACCAAAGAAATTCAATCTCTAACAGTAGAAAGCTAGAAAAATAATCAGGTTTAATACAATATGACATCTTTGATGTTTGAAATTATTGGCAGGCAATCAATGTACCAGGTAGAATTGATATAAAAATTGTTAGGTAATTAAACACCAAACAAATCACACCTAAACCATTAAAATTCATGGATTATTAATGACTTCCTTCAAAATATGTCTTTGTTAAAATAAACTGTGGACATATGATTAAGCAACACAATTATGCAAAAAGAACTTGGATTAAATACAATGTTTTATTTCATACAATGACTACAATCAAGCAATTTCAAAAGGAGAGTTTTTGTCAAAACAAATTTTGGACCAATTTTGTCTGATTTTCTAGAAGATCTTTACAAAATACTTTGTATACCAACCACATATCTAGTGAAAATTTCCTGTACAAAGTGATGAATTAAGAACATGGGGGGGGGGGGGTCACATCAAAATGACAGCTAATAAGCACTGTGGTCTACATGACAGCCAATAGCACTGTGGGGCTACATGACAGTTAATAGCACTGTGGGCTACAGGCAGATACAACCTGAATTAATCATTACACCTTAAAACATGACATGTATAACACAGAAACTTGATACATTGTACAGATCTTATCCAATAACTGTACTAGATTGTACAGATCTGACTTACCCAATAACTGAACTAGATTGTAGAGATCTGACTTACCCAATAACTGTACTAGATTAGATCTTACCCAATAACTGTACTAGACTGTACATATCTTACCCAATAACTGTACTAGATTATACATATCTTACCCAATAACTGTACTAGATTGTACAAATCTGACTTTCCCAATAACTGTATTAGTTTGTACAGATCTTACCCAATAACTGGACTAGATTGAACATATCTGACTTACCCAATAACTGGACTAGATTGTACAGATCTTACTTACCCAATAACTGTATTAGTTTGTACAGATCTGACTTACCCAATAATTGAACTAGATTGTAAAGATCTAGACTTACCCAATAATTGGACTAGATTGGGGTGTTTCATTTCCTTCATTATGCAGGCCTCCTCTAGGAAGTCTTTCAAAGCCATGGTATCTTCTTTCAGAGTTTTGACAGCTACGGTTTTATTGTAGCGCTTCCATATTGCCTCATACACATCGCCATACTGACCGCCACCTGTAATCAACAAGAGGTCTTCATTCTCCGGCTCTTTTCTAAATTATGTACAAAACTGTTTCGTACAGCTCCTGTTACTACAATACATTCACTCATTTTCTGGATGGTTCAAATTTAGTACATCCACAAACATGCTAATTTCCCATCAATAGAAATACGGTGAACTTCCTATTAAGGTGGCCCACTACACCTTGAAAGAGTTTATCAAATCAGCATGAAATGATTTAATCACGAAAGATATACTGACATGTACTAAGTGTATATGTCAAAATGCACAAAATATGCAATTTTGGAGATAGAAAAACTTGATTTATATTTTTTTTTATTGAAAATAAATGTGAATATAAACAAAAGACACTGGCGGATTTGAACTCGGGATCTGTCAGTAAGTAACCCAATTATTAATTTACTGAGCTACGTAGATATACAAACAAATCAAACGATACATTTAATTTCACAAAATATTTGAATTGCCATCTTGTGACGTAGTGTCATAAAATGTGCAAGTCTTGATGCAATGAGCTACCTTAACCGAAAACAACTTTCAATCTACAAAATCAACACCCAGTCAATATGTAATTTTCACTGAAAACACGAAAATTTGTCCTGACAAAAGTAAGTGAATTTACTGCATGTCTTACCTAGTCTGTGCTTCATGGCGATCTCCGTTCTCTCGATTTCCCACCTATCTGGCTCCGGACTGAGTCCAAACACTGTGGGTTTCTGGCGCTTTGGGGCTGGGTACAGCAAGGTGGTGACCAAACCATCGGAGTGGATCGAATGGTGGTGGACAAGCTCAGCTAGCGTGTTAAATCTGTGCTCCGCTGTCACATACACCTGTGAATTAATATGTTCCATACCTGCACTAAAGAATTTCTGTTGCTATCTTTAGTTTTGGCAATTTTTGCTTAAGTTACCTGACCAACATCAAAATCATCCCCCCCTCCCTAACAGGGAAGATATAGAAGAAAGTTCAAGGTCAAAGGAATGGATTTATGGTTTCCATACAAAATAACACACATAATTTGCAAAACATAATCTATCATATTTGTTTTGTAGTTTGGACTTATTGCACTGTTTTATATTAAAAATGTGGATTTTGAAGGCACATATATTATTAATATCTTTTGTGATCTATTAGTTTTCATGTAGTGGTCATTATACAAATTAACAAAATGGAAATACAGTATCATGTAACATGGGACAACCAGAATAAATTTAGGTTTACTTTAGTTTCTAATTAAAATCCATTCTATAATTCCCAATAGATGCTGATGCAATATTCAAATACAAAACATTTCTTCATTACCGGACTACTAAAGTTACCTTTCCATCAGCGTCATCACTAATTCTGTAGTGGTAGACACGCCCCTCAAATCGTACCGAGATTGACCTTTGACCTGGGCTACTTTCACTTTCCCTAACAAGGAAGCTGCCATTGATTCCACTGCTGAGAAGATACTCCGAGGCATTTCTGGAAATCTGTCCATGGTACCACGAAAACTTGTCCAAGCTGTTGACGGGGGCAATGTAGTTGCTTGGCACCCAGCCAATCTCTCCAGCTTTGTTCTTGACTTCACACCATTCCCCGCCCTTGTTATACCCCAGGATTGTGATTTGTTCCCCTTCAACAAAGTGCAAGGTGATAGAAAGATGTAGCAGAGAGTAGCATGCATAAAACATAATATCAAAACACACAAGCAAAAACAGAAGAAAAAATCAAATTGTAATTACTGAATCAAGAAATAAAATTAAAATCACAAATATAAGTTAAAAACAGAAATCACACTGTAATCACTGAACCGAGAAATAAAATTAAAATCAGAAATATACATGAAAACAAATTAACAAAAAAGAGATCACATTGATTAAGCTGCAAAAAATAATACATTGTAAATCTATACTCTAAATTCTCTTAAGAGAAGGAAAGGAAAAGTCTATGTCTTCTGCCTAGAGCTTGAAGCATACAAAGAAACACTGACCCACAACCCAACCCAGGCTATCCTCAACCCCACCAACTGGGGCTACTCTCAACCCCACCAACCCATGCTTCTCTCAACCCCACCAACCCATGCTTCTCTCAACCCCACCAGCCCATGCTTCTCTCAACCCCACCAACTTGGCTTCTTTCAAGCCCACCAACCCGGGCTTCTCTCAACCCCACCAACCCGGGCTATTCTCAACCCCACCAACCTGGGCTACTCTCAAACCAAACCATCTTATATTTTATTGTTTATTCATACTAATACCTAATTTAAAATCCAACGTTCACCTTTAAAAGTACTTCACTATCAAAAATGCAATATTTTAAAATTAATATTCTAGTTACATAGATATGTCCCCGAGTTCTTATCACTTTTGTTGAGAACTCCGCATTGTGTTAAATATGACAGTGAAGTCGATTGTGGGCAAATATCTTCTGCAGAATTGATGACATTAGTTTTTACAGTATTAAGATGTATAATAGTGCCTGCCTGTTTACACAGAGAGCACCTCCACACCCAGCATGAAGAATAAGCTAAAAATCAATATCCTTCATGCACGGAGTCGTGCATTCCTCTAACTGATACATGTACCAATCTTGTGCTAGTGCTTATTGAACGCAAATGAAAATTCAGGAGTCATCGTGTTGCCAGGTAGTGGATTAGAACGCATGAATAACAGCTCTTTATCAAGAAACAAAGCTTACACTACATCTATAAAGCAATTCCACATAGGGGCAACCAAATACCGCATTCATTTTCTTAACAATTCTGTCAACTCAGGAAACAGTGAATGGAATCTTCATTAAACTATAACTTGACGTCTTAATTCATTTGCTAATTTTGATACATATTATACTGTTTTAATCTACTTACAATTTAAAATAATTTTATATATATAAATCAAATTCATCTCTATTTCAATAAAATGTCTAAAAACAAATTTTGTTTAATTTGTTGATTATTTGAGTCTCACAAAGCTCATGAAATAAAAGAAGTAGACAGTTGATTTTTAGTCTTTATCGTTGACTAAGATACGCGTGTTGCAGTAGTTCTGCATACTAATTGATTCCAACTACAGCAAAAAATTATATTCAATCAAACCGTGTTCAATTAAATGCCCATTCCTGACCAGCAACTACATCTGATCACTGAATCAAATTCATTTCTTTCTGAAGGTTTACCCTGCATATGAATTATATCAAACGTGATCAAAAGAGATACATGTATTTTCATATAGCCCCCCCAAATTTTGCATTATTGTTTTCTACCACGTGCAAAACATACATGTATATATGCACATCAAAAGACAGTTTACATGAAATAGAAATGAAAAAACTTAAGACAGATGCAAACATAATTGTTTGATACAAGCAAGAGAAAAATCCATAGATTTCTTTCTGAGAAGTGATGATTATTGAACACAACAAAGAACCACTGATGTGTGACTGCATTGGACAAAATAGCATTACTAATGGACAAGCTTCTAGAAACAATGAGAAAAAGATTTCCTTCCTAAAATTTGCTCTCTATGAATGCAAGTACCAGAAATTACTTGCTAAAAACCACAAACTTTAGAAATTTCAGATTTATTCCATACACCATGTACATAGTAGCCTGTCTTCAAGCTATGCATTTAGAAGTTTTTTGTCGCACACTAGTTTACCTTCAGTATTGCATATATCTTTGATAAAACTTTAGTTACAATTTTCAAGATTTTTTTTCCACGGACTTTCCATCCACAAGGGCATTTAGTGGCATAATTTTTATAAATGTTTTAGCATTAGACATTTTAAACTCCTTTTTTAAAACTAAATTCCATTGAAGAATGATAGCATAGCAAAGTCTCTGTGTCATGACTATGTTGGAACATCAAAGAACCCTAACTGCTTCCGAGGAGATGAAGAATTGCTTATGTCAAAGTCCAAATGGGGACAAACTGTGAAGTGTATTTTTCAAAAGGGGAAACTCCTCACTGACAGGATGCAATACAAACAGGCATGTGTGTGAAACAATGTGTCCAAGAGCATGGCAATGCTTATTTGTGACTAATTTGACCTTGACATCTGCAATAAATATAGCTCTGCTATTAAAGTTTCCCTTGTATGAAGTTGCAGACAATGAGACAAAACAACAAAGGGAGGCACCCCCCCCCCCCCCCTCCCCCAATTGTTTTATCTTGCGAGTGTAAGAGTTTCCAATATTTAAGTACTTCACTTGCTATATGACCAAAAGGAGTAATTTGAATAATAAAATTTCCAAAAGCTGGGGGGGTGGGGGGTGGGGGTGGGGGGGGGGGGGGGAGGGAGGGGGGAATCCTACAGAGGTGCACAATGCTGAGATATAGACTGGTACCTTTGATAATGCTGAGCTGGTTATCTCCCCCTGACTGGAAGTCATACAAGGCCACAAACAAATTGGGATCATCCTCGTTTTGTGCCAGTAAGTTCTCCTTTGACATCCATTTTGTGTTCAGGAAATCGCCGAGTGGAGATGGAGGTAGAGGGCGGTTAGTCACAATTGGTGTATCTGAAGGACACAAAAAAAAAAAAACATTAAATATTGTCACGTAAAACTCTCATCACATACAACAATATACAAAGGGAAGAAAGGCAGATCAAACTTCTTCATGTATATACATGAAGATTAAGTATAATAAATCAAATGACATTTACCCTCAACAATATCATGCCAAGTTACTAGCCAGATACACAAAGAATATTGAATCTGATGTCATTTATGACAAAGTTTAGCAAGTTCTCAATCAGACAACACGCATTTACACTGCATTAAACATGATACAGAAACTTGGGATTGGGGTCTGGGTTAGAATAGGTCCTCAGTACCCCTTCCTTGATGTAGGAGGAGACTAAATGGGGCGGTCCTTTGGATGAGACCGTAAAAACCGAGGCTCCATGTCGCAGCAGGTGTGGCACGATAAAGACCCCTACCTGCTCCATGGCCCTAAGGGCCGAGCATAGGCCTAAATTTAGCAGTCCTTCACCGGCCAATGGTGATGTCTCCATATGATTGAAAGATTCTTGAGAGGGACGTTAAACAATATACAATCAATTAAAATTGTTTTCATTCATTGAGCAATGCATAAGTAATAATTCTGTTCTTTCTACAACTTTCAAGTTTATCTGGGTTTAACTGGCCTTTTTTAAAGTTAATATCTCAATAAAATAATTTCAAAATGGGAGGGGAGGGGGCTAGTTTTCAAATATTGAAAACAAATGTGTCAGGAAAACAGCATCCATCATTCAAATATAAAAGCTGACATCTAAACAGATCAATCACAAAGATTGCCAAATGTTTACCTGAAATTACATGTACATGACCTAGCTATAAGTGTACAGCATTTCAATACAAGTCGGTGATTTTCCGATGATGCTTTGTTACTGAATTCTGGTCTAATGGTGTTAAGAGTATTCTGCTTTCAATATTGACACAACAATATACTACATAATTTCCCCACTACATACAGTTATCGCGCTTCAGACAAATGTGTAGATATATGTTTGGACGAAAATGAACAACATGATGCCCTGAAATTTTCAATACACTGTCTCCGTGCAGAGGGTGTATTATTTTGACAACCATGATGTCACTTACGAACCACATGGTGCCCTGAAATTTCAATAGTTTCTGTGCAGGGGTTTATTGGTCCGACAGCTACCGTAGCTTACATATTTGTTTATCAATGTATGCCTGCGTTCAGTTTCAACATATTACATGATTTGTTTATCTAATTTCATTGTTCTTTAACATGATGTTTTGATATTGTGATTATGTGATGTTAAATGTGATATACATATATAATATGGTGTTCAATCAAAGGGGTTACTGATATCTGAAAAAATTTTCTAGAGGTCTTAAAGCAGGATAAATTCGTTACACGGTCAGTTTGGGACATAATACGGAGTCATCCAGGGTGTGAAATGGAAATCCGTACTGGGACTCGGCTTCACCT
The DNA here is from genome assembly GCF_947568905.1 of Ostrea edulis. Classification (NCBI taxonomy): domain Eukaryota; kingdom Metazoa; phylum Mollusca; class Bivalvia; order Ostreida; family Ostreidae; genus Ostrea; species Ostrea edulis. The sequence goes on from NC_079165.1 coordinate 3,805,556, forward strand.
CACCGGATACAGATTTCCATTTCACACCCTGGATGACTCCGTATTATGTCCTAAACTGACCGTGTAACTAATAGTATACCACTACTGTAACATATACATCTATATAAAAAGTTATGAACTAAAATAATCTGTGTGTTATGACTGTATTAAGTCACTTATGTAGAGAGCTCCTATTGTCTAAACATGAGTTATCTGTTAGTGGCTTCTCATTATCAGCATGGATAAATTCTCATTATTCAATCTTCTCTGTTATATAATCACACAAGCTGGCACTGTCAGGCATGTGGCCATATCTGAATATATACAAAAACTTCAGAAAACTCCTCAACACAAGAAAACACTCCATATTGTACCTCAGCTGATACAAAACACACAAAATACAGCAGAGGGAACCTTTCACATGCTAGACAGAGACATTGCCTCCTTTTAGTTATCAAAATGATCTCAACCAAGCTTGTTTTATTTTCAGCAATCTGTCTGTTGCTGTGGCAGGCACCGAGATTTTCTTCTGACACAAAGAGGAACTCATTGGTCACCGACCCGGTATCTTGACTTTATTCTCTTCTGCTTATCACACAGACTTCGGATTCTGTTACTTTCATTCTTCCAATGCATACATCATTCACTTGTGGGAAATAACTTACTACAATACTGCTCATTTTTTTAACAAATCATGAGGAAAAAAGATCAAAAGTTGTAACTTCAGAATAAAGCATCAAAAATCAAAATAAGAGAGCTAAACACTGGAATCAATTCTATCAATGTGTTTCAGGCCGTGTGCAGGTTACAAAGAAAATCAATATTTTGCTAGTGGTCTTTCATTCAGACATAAAATTAATACCTCTTTCTTTAGGTTTTAAAGTGATTGATGATTTAAACCAGAAATCATTAATTAACAGAGGTGGATTGATACACACATGCATGTACATCACTGAAATAAAAGTGAGCATGTAACCTCCATCTTCAAACAAGCTACAATGAGGGTTTAGAATTGATCAACATTGACTGTGACGAATGGTTTCATACCTTTTCATTTTCTGGTGTTACTGATATTTTTTTCTTTCGTTTATTGCATGCAAACTGTTCAAGCCCCACCCAAAACAAACCACAGAGGACTGTGATTTCTTCACCTTATTCCTTCAGGCCAATAAACAGAGCTCAATGTCATGCCTCACTGCCTACGTTTTCTCTTTATCTGTTATTTCTGAATAATGGCCATGCAGGCTCCCAGTACTCACTAATGGTTAAACCACTCAGTCCGGCAACCCCTGGGTCAGACTGTACCATCTGACAATACATCCGTTTAAATATCAGTTGTTTTAACTCATTCATAAAAACTTACAAATACGAGACACAAATCTTTACCACAACAAAAAAATGGTCTTTTATAAATCAACTTTTCATGTAAACAGTGTGATTTTTATCTGTAGGTGAAGATCAAGTGTCATTTACTGCTTTTAAAAGAGGTTAATTTTCTGATTTGGCAAGGATTAAATGTCGGTGGTCACATGAACTGGGACCGTGGTCCTGCAGACTGTCAGTGTACTAACTGTGAATCGTGTACAGGTGTGTATATGTACCTGAACAGGTGTAATACACACACAGGAGCTGACCAATATGCTGATGATGTGCCAGACACACACTGCATTTCTCATAATCTCCTCAAACCACATAAATATTTCAATGGTTTTTTTTATTGTTAAACAATTTTTCAACATGTCTTCAGCAGTTAGACTCCTGCTGTGACCAAATCAGACTTGTTTTCTCTCTGTTGTACAGCTGGGGGAGATGGAGAGATATTCCTGTGTTTATGTCTTAACCAAAATCTCAAATTAACATATCAGAACTCCAGTCATATGTAAGAGCTGGAAAGACACTTCTAAATGCAGCTAATTTCCAGACAGTGCTTTGGATGAACTGGGTCACAAGATCCTAAAAGTTGCCCTTTAAACCAGTGATTGTAAGACTTAAGTAAACACCTTCCAGTAAATCTCTGTTTAGCCATATCTACATGTAGTCTATATCTGTATATATATAAAAGATCCTGTCACCTGTGAACACCTATATTGAAGCACTACACAGAGCCCACCTGTGTGGTGTGTTCGACATTTTCTAAATCACAGGTTTTTCTATGAAATATACAAGCCACTCATCCTCTACATCAACAAGTCACCTTCCAGTCTCTGTATTGTTTTAGAAACAGTCGTCCTACTTGCCGACCCGTTTCTTCCATCCCTCAAACTGAAATGATGTTATCAAAACATGACAGTCACCAGGTGCAGAACTATCCCCTGTTTAATGAATAAATTACCAGAGTTTGGTTTAAAAGGCCAAATAATGGAGGAGGGAATGAAGTAACACACATTAATTATCCCTTCAAGCTAACATCTTACAAACAAAATGTTGCTACACTGATCATGTAATAAAGAATTACACAGCCAAAGGAATAATTCAGGGTGTAATATCAATCCCCAATATTTGTGAAATTTATTTCTGCAATTTTTGATTTATCAACGAGAAATTTTTTTTCACTTATATTCATTTTGTTTGTTATTAATATATACATGATATATATGTGTGAAATCATTTATGAAAACCTTATTTATCCTTTAAGGTAACCTCGCAAATTAATGACTATTAAAAAGCGATTGATAGTAAACTGAAAAAGATATTGTACTAATAGTACACAATAATTAGTATTCTTCCCACTCGGAAACATCTAAAATCATGAAAAATGTTTACATATATTTAAAGATTCCCAAAACTTTTTTTGGATCCTACATGTATAACGATTTGATGAGTAAATATTATACATAGAACTAAATGAAAGAGAACTTGTATTTTATGCATGCCTACAAACATACAATGAGGATAAACTTCCATCACACTGCATACTGAAATCATTACAGAGGTCAGCAGACCCAATCGTTAACAGTGAATAATCAAAATCTGAATTTCCCTAATTTCTGTTATCTATAATTACATAATAGAGCAGCCTACAAGGTATATGTTGTATGTAACAGTTGATGCAATGTTCAGGATATTGTAATTTGTGTAGATACTGTCACACATAAAATGATAGGAGCAGACAGATCTGAAAGCACTTATTCAGCTAAAGTTGTTTCTCCCCAAGAAATGAATTTTGTAAATATTACTCAATTCTTTACAAGCTCTGTCACTATAGTAAATACAATATAGTCATATCTACACTCAAAACAAGAGGAGCCTTGACATACCATTACACACATACATAAACATTTCATTCACAAACAATGGAATATATCTGTGTGTCTAACAGAATAAAGTTAAACAATCTGTAAAAGTTCTGGGAAAAAAAAATAACAAGAGATGAATATAAGGCTTTCTGAGATAACTACACATGGCTCAGTGGTTTAATTGAAAAATTGAAAATTCCATGGTTGAAATTCTGTTACAGCAGAAATATGCAGATGGCATCTCTCTCACAACAGTCTGTATGTAATATTCAGCTAATTAAATAGAATAAGCTACAAAAGTCAATTCACGTCAATTCAAAAAAAAAAAAAACACTCTAGCACGCAGAGCATTAATCAGATGCTTGGGTTTTTTTAATATTCACTATTTGCAACATCCCCCCCCCCCCCCCCACCTCGTTTTTGAAACACTAATCCTGGTGACAAGTTTTCAGAAAATTTCCTCACCAATGTTGAATATCTGTCACACAGTTTCTACAATGTAAACTATTTAAACATAATCAACCATAACGTCTCCTGGAGGCTGTTCAAATGAGCTGCACTGAATCAGGAATAAATCAACGTCTTCTAAACTAAACCAATGGATACATGTACAATGTGAATTTACCTAAGCTTGCAGTACAATTAGCACATTCCTTCTAATTATTAAGTATCTTTTCCTTTCATCATTCAAACCATCAAAGATCGCTTCAGAAAGAAGAAAAAACTATTTTATATACAGATTCCAAGTAAAAAGATGTATAATGACTTAGGCATCATCTTCAAACTGTTAGGCTTAGGCACAACCACACCTTGATCATTAGGGAGAGGGCTCATATAGGCTGATAAACCTGATGTCCAATCCCATCAATTTATTGAATACATATTGCTTAAAATTTCTGATTTTGTTCTGTAGTATCAACTGAAGTAACCACGGTTATGTATAGAATCACTCAGGATGCAAATGACAAATGAAAGGACAGTCAACTTCTTCAGTTTAAATTATTTAACGTTTTCCCTATCCAGATGCAATGATACATGCACAAAATCTTTATCTACTTCAACACAACATAAATATTCAGGAAACATACTGCAAAACTGAGTACGACTGATGCTCTTACCATATGTTAGGATTAATGGGCAAAAGTACACAAGATACATGTTTACAATCGAATGTCAAAAATTTAAAACCCTTTCACCAAAAACTGATGTGTATTGTGTCCATATTATCGAGGAGAAATGCAAAACACCAGGCAAAATTCAGTTATTGTATACAAAACAGAACTGCATTTCTACATGGTAGCTACAGGGCAGAGCATAACTATCATTTCATCATCACTTGGAAACAGTGTTGATAAAACCCAAACTAGACTGAATTCATTCATTAAAACATGATTATTTTCAATAAATGGGAACAAAAGTAAATGATTTCTGAATTTTCCTCCCCCTAGTTCCATCACAATCCTAGTCTACCTCGTTTCTGTCGACCCAGACAGACTACCAGTAGCCAGTCTGACACCGAATGAGTCATTGTGTACTCCTAATGCCCATGTCAAACCTACTACGGAATCCGTGTTGAGGTCGCGATCGGAAAGTGCCACTTACCAGGCTGGTCAGAAGGATAAAAGTTTCCTTGTGGAATCTTAGCCGGGGGCGGGTCCTTCTTTGTCTTGGACTTGGCTGCTTTGGGTCCTTCAGATTTCCCTTGTTGGGCTCCCATCTCCGAGTTTTCAACTCCCTAGCCCCCTTCTCCTAGCATGGCGTCTGCACCACTTCACGTCATTGTAGATAAGTAGTAGGTAGTAAATTTTGAGGAAATACTTAAATTCATATGGTTGACACAACGGGGAAAAAGGTCGATAATCTATTCCCTCGTATTCACTTCCTTCCTTCCGAGTCCGCCATATTGGTCTCTGTTCCCTACACGAAAACGAGGCAGTAATTGACGAATGTATCCTATCCGAAACTTCTTCTCCCGAAAGGACAGTGTAGAACGGACGAAAAGAGTCAGAAATATTCCGAAGAAGAAGAAAAAGAAAAAAGACTATGAAATAATTTATATATCTTCAATCATTTTTACTCTTTGAATAGTAGACTTTGGGTCAAGTAATATATATAAATTTTTGATATCGAATGCAGTTTACGAAAATGAAATTTATCTAACATCATGATCGGCCAAAATAATGTTTTTAATGAAAAAAAATTTAATGTCTTGTAAATATGATTTCAAGAGTTAACATCATATTACTAATGTGTGAAATGACAAATGAATGATATACCTCTTGTCAAATTTTAGTGGATCAAAATGATGCGTGCCAGTTCGTGGTCAATCAATTTAAAAAAAAAAAAAAAAGGTGGGGGTAATGAATATATAGGTTATTTATAATAATGATTATAAAAATCCTAAACATTTTTACAAAACATGGGGGGGGGGGGGGTAAACGATGTAATAAGGTTCGAATGGCAGGAAATCGGTTTCTACTATAAATCTCTGTATGAATGTATCAAACAAAACTATTTTGGGTTTGAAATATTCTATTTTGCTGAATCAAAAATTTATCATCTGACAGAATAATCATCATTTAAAAATTATCAGAAAATGTGCTGCCTCATAAAAATAAACCGAGAATTTTATTCACCGTGTGGAAATCTACTCCAATACTAATCATGGGGACTGTTCCTTCTCCTTCTGAATAATAATTTTTTTCCGCGTTTCGAAATATAGCGGAAAAATATTGTATTAACGGGTTTTTAGTCATGTGATGTATGTTATTCGTGGGCTGATAATTTTCATCCAGTTTTCAGATTTTTTGGTCCCAAAATTCTAAGGGTTTCCTCTCGGGCTTCGTATATTACATAACCCTTTTTCCATAGAATATTCGAGAATAACTGTGAAGCTGAATCTTGCATAATGTATAGACACTGTTATGTTTGATGAATATACATTATAAGTGGATGTCAATATTGATAAATAGTCGGCGTCTAATAACTACGGTGGGCTGTCGGCAAAACATTATAATTTTGTTTTTGTCATCAGATATGGAAATACAGTGGATACAACGCCCTCACTGCAAGACATTTTTGGAGATTTTTTGTGTATTTTTATTTATTTTTGGTATAATATATACATTGTAAATTTATCTTAAGTCTATTTTACGGTATTTTCTTTTCTTTTTTATATTTGATATGAAATACATGTACATTGTAAATATGTCTGAAGTCCATTTCAAGATATTTTGGGGATTTTTTTGGGGGGGGTATATTTTATTGGGGGGGGGGGGGGGGCATGAAATGCATTGTATCAGTATATGTCTGAAGTTTATTTCAAGTGGGGGGGGGATGGGTGGGTGGGTGGGAAGGGCTAGTCCTAAAGTACCGATGATACTCGCATATAGGCGCTGGAGCTAAGTGCACCCCCACCCCTTTCAAGTTCACGAATAAAAAGGAGAAGAAGAAAAGAGGGAGGTCTTTCATTCTTTTATTATTACATATATCTGTACATGTTCTGATTCGTGTCTGGAAGTCAATATAAAAAAGTAATAAGGCTTGGTTTTTAACAAAGCTGGTCGCAATATTAAACACCTTTTTTTTAATTTCAGAATAACATTATTGATTGTGTATAGATCTAGCTACAAATACCTTGGCGTTCACCTTGCTACATCTGGAAGCTCAGTTCCATGTAGCCAAATCAGAGCTGTATAGGCTTTAAAAGCCTATTACAAATTGAGAAATGACTCATTTACGGGACTTTATTAGTTTGAATCCAGGTATTAAAAAAACAGTATTCATATATTTGACTCCTTTATTAAACCAATTCTTTGCCGAGATATGGGGTGTGAGCAAAAAAAAATTCAAAGTGTGAAAATCAAAAAATTGATGACTGCTTTAAAAATTTACCATGTGAGAGAATCCACCTCAAATTTTGTAAATATATCCTTGATGTTCACAAAAAGTACAATTAAGTTTTGCAGTACTCTCTGAGTTGGGAAGGTTTCCTTTACCTTATATGGTATTGGTACATTGCTGACTAAATGTTGGTATAGGTTAGAGAATTTGTCTACTGGATTTCTTTTACTCAGGGATGCATATGAATGTAGCAAAAAGGCTTTTTTCTGACTCGGATGAATTCATGGTTTGCATATTTATACATAAGTTACGCAATATTCTGAATATCAGAGATGAACTTGTTACTTGTGGGAAACATAATTTGAATTGGTCTGTAATAAAAACAATATTGGATTTTTATGTGAAAGACTGGTATTCATATTTACGGGAATCTATTAAAGGAAAATTAAGTACATGATTATGTGTTCTATAACGTAAACAAAACTGGGGTTATGAAAATTATTTATCTGTATTCAGAAATTTAGATCAAAGAAGATCATTGTGCAAGTTAAGAATTTCTTCTCACAGATTAAAAATCGAAATGGGTAGGTTTATCAACATTCCTAGGAAGGAACGATTATGCACAAAATACAAATCTTATACCATCGAAAATGAAATACATTTCTGATAACATGTGAAAAATACGTAACGAAAGAAAAGAAATATTTCATTTTATTGAAATAAAAATATCCAAAATTTTCTACTTTAGATAATGAACAAAAATTATTTTGGCTACTGAACACAGAAGAGGAAAACAATCTTGATCTTGTGGGCAGATTTATTTACAATAACATGATATGTATAGCAATATATAAAATGTATGTATGACATTTATAAAAGAATTACGTGCTCTTGAGTATGCCTTGTCAGCTATTGTTCTTGATTAATTTGCATATCCTGCCGTTTGGCATCTCTTCTCTTCATTGTTGTAATCATATCATGGTTTTTTGTTGTTGTTGTATTTTTTGGACTCTGAATTAGAAATAAAGTATTCTATTCTATCAAAGGTGAAGATAACGAACGGTGATCAATCTCATATTTTTTTAAGGGATGCAAAGTAAAGAGAATGGCAAACATGGACCCCTGGATATACCAGGTGGAAGCAGGTGCCTAGGAGGAGTAAGCATCCCTTGTCGACAGGTCACACCGTCGTGAGCCCTATATCTTGATCAGGTAAACGGAGTTATCCACAGTCAAAATCAGTAGGCCAAGAACAGCCTAACAATCGGTATGAAACACGTCAGACAGCATTTGACCCAATGATAGGTTGTATTGGCAAACTATATCGTTATATAACGGCAATAGAATTTGTGAAATGCTGACTTTAATCGAGACTGTTGAAACCCCTGCACCATCAACTTGTTTGTCAGTAGCCTGCTTCGATCTAAAAACTGACCATACGCAGAACAAGCTCTTGCGTATCGAATCAGCTGAGAGATATAAACAACATATGCAGGTGATAATGGAATATTGCTACATAAATATGGGAAGTAGACAATGGAGAAGCTGACATCATCCTGTTTGTCATAAAGTTGAGTTATTACTTTGCTTCTAATATCTACTTTCAAGAACCTATCTAAATATGTAGCAGAAGTGGATGACTCTGTGGTGTCTTTTATTTCGAGTTCACGGGGATATATCGAATCGACATATGAATGAAAATTATTATTGTTGATAGATAATACGTCGTCGATTTCTCTAAATGTCGAATTGAAGGCCACAGCAAGAGTTCTTCTCACGTAGAAATTTTTGAATAAATTCTGCTTCGTAAGAATATAAAAACAGGTCAGCTAACAAAAGAGCACAATTCCTGCCCATGGGAATTCCAACAGACTGTTGGAATACCTGATCACCAAAGACTACAAAGATATTGTCAATGACTAACTCCAGCATATTTTTTATTTCAATTGCAGAGTTCTTGTGCGTGGAATCAGAGTGGTGTTTAACAAAAGTAAATATTTGGATGACTGATCACTAGATATGAATACTTCTGTTTTCCATTTCTGTTGAAGAAGCAACTGTCTATGATGTCAAAAGGTCTAGTTTTTAATTTATTGTGAGGAATGGTTGTGCAAAGTGTTGAAAAGTCATACATCTTGATTTCGTTGATTTGAGAAAAGTTTTGCGATTTCAAGTTTACTAAAAGTTCTTTGGATTTTTTAAGAATCTATATTTGATTTACACCACTTCTGGCATATGTAACCGTACATCTTGATCTTGATCAGGTAAACCGAGTAATCCGTGTAGTAAAAACCAGTGTGCCTAGAACGGCCCAACGATTGGTACATGTATAAAACATGTCGGAAGCATGTCAATCAGAAACTTTGGTAACTTAACACTTAAACCAAGTACTCCGGAATTATATCCATTACCACAGACAGGATTAGTTACCAACTTTACACAACTTCTTCTGAAAAAGGATCTTTTACTTTCACGGTTCAGTCCATTCAATGATCAAGCAGAATCATATCCGACATGGAAACCCAGTTTGACTGGCATTCTTAATGAATTGAACGTTTCAGCGTTAGAGAAGATGGACTTATTAATGAAATGCTTAGGACCAGAATCAAAACGATTTGCAAGTAGCATTAGATCATCAAACATACAAATCCGTCTTGGGGACTTTTTCGCACTTGGGAGCGATTAGAAGAGCATTATAATATGGCAAACCAGAGATTATTGAGTCAACTCTCAAGAACAAATAGGACAATTCCCCTAGAATATCACTGAAGTATCCGAAGAAATTATATATGAAAGGTGAAGATAACGAACAGTGATCAATCTCAAAACTCCTATCAGTAATACAAAGTAGAGAGTTGGGCAAACACGGACCCCTGGATATACCAGAGGTGGGATCAGGTGCCTAAGAGGAGTAAGCATACCCTGTCGACAGGTCACATCCGCCGTGAGGCCTATATCTTGATCAGGTAAACGAAGTTATCCGTCGTCAAAATTAGTATACCAAGAACGGCCTAACAATCGATATGAAACAAGTCAGACAACATTTGACTCATCAATGATATGTTGTATTAACAAACTAGATTGTATAACGACAATAGAATTTGCGAAATACTGACTTTAAACGAGACTGTTGAAACCCCCTGCACCATCAACTTGTTTGTCAGTAGCCTGCCTCGATTTAAAAACTGATCACACGCAGAACAAGCTCTTGCATATCGAATCAATTGAGAGGTATAAACACCATATGCAGGTGATAATAGAATATTGCTACATAAATATGGGAAGTTGACGATAGAGAAGCTGAAATCATCCCGTTTATCATAAAGTTGAGTTGTTAGTTTGCCGTTAATATCTATACTCAATAAAATATCTAAGTATGAAGCAGAAGTGGATGACTCTGTGGTGTCTTTTATTTCGAGTTCACAGGGATATATCGAATTGACATATGAATGAAAATTAGCATTCTTAATACATAAAACGCCGTCGATATATCTAAACGTCGCATTGAAGGCCACCGCAAGAGATTTTTTCTTCTCATGTAGAAGTTTTTGAATAAATTCTGCTTCATATGAATACAAAAATAGGTCAGCTAACAAAGGAGCACAATTCGGGCCCATGGGAATTCCAACAGACTGTTGAAAGACCTATCACCAAAGACTACGAAAATATTCAATGAAGAACTCCAGCATATTTTTTATTTCGACTTCAGAGTACTTGTACGTAGAATCAGAGTAGTGTTTAATAAAGTAAGTTTTAGGATGACTGATCACTAGATATGAATATTACTGTTTTCCATTTTTGTTGAAGAAGTAACTGTCTATGATGTCTCAAAGTCTAGTCTTTAATTTATCGTGAGGAATTGTTGCTTAAAGTGTTGAAAAGTGTATATTTTGATCTTGTTGATTTGAGAAAAGCTTGGCGATTTTAAATTTGCTAAAAGTTCTTTAGACTTTTTTAGAATCCACATTTGATTTACACCACTTCTGGCATATGTAGTCGCACAGTACGTTTGAAGTTTCTCCTTCACAGCCATTAATATTTTCGTGAGGAGCAAAGATAGGGCCGTGATAGAACACTTACTGGATCCAGCAATATATCTTTCTTTGTAAGGTTTTTATGAAGTTTAGGAATCCAGTATAGGTACCGTAACTCATATTCATCCGACCCAATTGACTGGGATATTGTACGATTACCAAAAGTGGAATTAATGCCAAGTTCGTTTAAAATACAGTTGTAATAATGTGCCTTACAAACAAAGACAATGTTGTTACAAGCTTTGTCAGCTGGAACCAAAACATATTCCTCGTGTAACCTATCTAATTCTTTTATCCCAAAACGAGTGATCAAGGAGTGGCGGGGGCGGGGACCAGACTAACGTCTAGCTGGACTATAGTTGAAAGAAGACGAAGAACAAGAACACATAGGTGGATTAAGTACAAGATGGTCTATATCTAGGCACTACAAAGTTTGTTTATAATTAAAAAAGTTTCGATGCAATAGTAGAAGTATATTTGTAGGAAATACTGGGCACGTAGACTTGAATTTGAAATAAGTTGGAATACGTTGAATGTCCATCACAGAAGGTGTGGCACGATCAAGATCCCTCCCTGCTCAAAGACCGTAAGTGCCGAGCATAGGCCTAAATTTTGCAGCCCTTCATCGGTAATGGTGACGTCTCCAGTGAGTGAAAGATTCTCCAGTGGGATGATGAACAAGATACAGCCAATCTCTATTGCGGTGAGCAGAACCACGGGGTCCGGGAAAACATTTTTGATATATCTCTTATTACCAGGGATGTGACTGAATTCCTCAGAAATCAGAGGAAAACCGGTCAAAAAGGGAGGAAAACACCTCACCCTACCTGGAAAAATATCATTTTCTGCCACTTTAGATCAAATCCAGAGGGTTTTATTTTTTCGAAAATTGAACAAATCAGAGGATTTCCTCTGAAAAGAGGAAAAATCACACCCCTGTCTTACAAGAAAAAAGAATTAAACAGTTTAAAGGAAAATGGTATAATTATTTTTGATGATTTAGCTCGTTCTATCGTGGCTTCTCAAGGAACATGGAAGAATTAATAACGATAGGTGTACATTATAAAAAACTTAGTGTCATTGATGCATTGTCAGGGAAAATACGCCCAAAACATATTAACTTAAAAACTCATTACATAGTCAAGGAATCACAGAGATGTACCGCAAGTGGCCCGCTTAGACCAACAGCTCTTTACCGAGTAGCAAAGCCATGGTGAAACGTATCAAGAGTACCGTACCCACAGCTTACTTTTAGCCTGAAAGTAAATCAAGGACGGGGCAACCCTCCTTAAATGCAAACTGAACATGTATTCCTCTGAGGGGAAGCTTATGACTAAATTTCAGCTGAAAACTGGTCCTAACATTAATTTTTCTTCATTAAAGGGACACAACTCCATTAAAAATCCACGAACAGGAACAAAACTCAATCTGTAAATCATTAATACACAGCCGCATACAAAAAATTCATTCAATGTCTCAAGGCGTTTAAATTAGAAAAAGAGTCCGGAAAACGGGGTGTCGCGGAATGACGGACAAGGGAAAAACTATATGCCCTGAACACTTTGTGGTGGGGGGCATAAAAAGTTCGGAAAACTGTTTGACCTACTACTAGCCCTAATGTAGGTAACGGACGACCAATCCAGCTCAAATGTAAATTGAACATGCATTCCTCTAAGAGGAAGCTTACCACAATATCTTTATTCGTAATGAAAAAAGTCAGGAAAACTGACCTACTTTTAGCCTGAAATTAGGTCAAGGTCGGACCAATCCAGCTAGATATGAGAGTCCTTCTGGAGAGAAGTGTGGACTTTCACATACAGAGGGGACTACTGTATCAGTGTATGTGAAGGATAATCTGCACAGGTAAATAATGAACAACACAAGTCAGCCCTCCAGTAGCATATTATTTACTCCAATGATTTGTATTCTATGATAAAACTTTTAAAATGAAACAACAAGTCGTATAATTATTAACTCACAATGCACCAGAAACACAAGGTATGTCATCAGTATTATTGAACATTACCAGAAGTGCAAGCTCGGAGAATATAAACGTTGTCAGTCTAAAACCCGTTAATTCATCAATTTCCCCTTAAAAAATACCATTTATTCATATATCATATGTACATTTATATCTGATTTCACTTCCTATTCTCACTTTTAATGACCAAACTGAAATAATAGTGATAATTTTAAAATCTGTCCTATAAAGTCATGTGAAATGCTCATTTAAGCACAAAATGAACACTTCATTGTGCTGTTGTAAATTTACAGTTGTTGAATACAATTTTTCAAAACTGAACACTTTGTAGTGCTGAAACGCTTTATACACAGATGTAGAATCTTAAAAAAAATTTCCTCAATACACACTTGTTCTGAGTGACCTTGAGAATTTATCCCCAAACTTGTGAAGATCTTTTAAACTACTCGACTATTTGCAATAAAACTTTTGCTGCAAGATACTTGATAATTTAACAAAATGCACGCATATTATTGCTAAAAGATCATCGGCATTTGGGACATTTTTGAAAGTGAAAATACAGGATCCAGTTGCACGAAGGTTAGTTTACTTTCACTAGCACGAGTTAACTTGTCATTAACTCTTACATTTACATAGTGTTAACGAGATGTTAACTGTTTGTTAAACTTAACCTCCATGCAACCGAGTCCTGGATTTCACCTGAATACTACATCCAGTCCAAACTTTAAAATAAAACAAAAATCAAATCAATGTGTCCTCTGTGAGGCTGTACACAATGACAATGATTTATTGGGAGAAGGCTAAAATAGGGTATGCCTGCTGCCCAATTCCTTTCACTTTTTGTGAATAAAATTATTATAAATTAAGTACACAATGACTCTTGTTCCCTTGTAGGCACAGTAATATTTCTTTAGTGAATCATGTGGTAAAAAAAATCTTTTACATGCTGGTCATTCCTCTTCAGGAAAAATATGGAAGTGATTTCCTCTTTGTATATCTGGTCATAAATTGTATCACTGCCCATCACATACTGTAGATTCTGAATATTGCGAAATAACTCAAAGATGTCAAATCCCGAGAAGATGAATTTGTGAGTGGTCTTACACTGCTGATTAGGAGTTTTACATGTGGTTTAGGAATATAAAAATACAAGGAAGTAATTTCAGTGACAATGCTCACAAAATTATGCGATAATAAATTCCTCAGGTATATTTAGGAATCTATAGTAAATAATGGTGGCTACAACAAAGCCCTGTAGACTATTGGGGTATTAGACAGCTAATTATTAGGAGCACTCTTATTGAGGTATACGGCCACAATCAGTATTATACCAACACCGACTTGCACTTTTGAAAACATTATTGTAAGAAATTACAGCTCCATTTGCATCAGCGGTTTACTTAAGGTTGTAATTATGATAGGCAATATACAAATTTACCGGTAGAACAGATATCCAAGAATGGCTATATTGCTCAGTTTTTACTGCCAAGCAAGCCGTTCCATCATGAAAACAAACATACTTATGGTTAGTGCTTTGTGACACTGAAAATAATAACGCTCTATCTCTAGTTCAGAAATAAGTGTATTATAGCAAAAAATATATAGTACAGCCATGGTAGCATACTAAAATATGCTTCAAATAAATAAAGTTGTCAAAAATCCATACATTTCACTTACTATCTCGGGGGAATTTTCAGTACATCTTTCAAATATTAAAGGGGCATGGACATGATTTTTAATTGATTGAAATTCAGTTTTTTTAATAGAGAAATAAAGACTTTTATAAATAAATGGATCAAAAATGTTTTTATACAGGATACACTGTGTATTTACATAAAACTTGGCTCCTTACACAATGTTTGTAAACACAGTGCTAATCTATATCTAGAGTGAGACAAATGTGTGCTTATTTCATAGGACTGTACACAAACACTTATAAGCCATGTGCTGAGGTGAGAACACCAAGATTTCTAAATAGTATGTCAATAGCATTCAGCATTTCAACATAGATTACTGCTAAATCAACTTATATGGAATAAGCACAAAGAAGTAAGAAATGAACACTTTTATTGTAAAAGGTTTTTTCTTTGAAGCCGTCAACTCTGACCTCATGTTGATAGCTAAGCCGTGCCTGGTTTTAAAATTTATAATTTTAGATATCTCAAAAACATCTTTGCATCAGTTTTCGAAATATAGGTTTATTGCTAGGTTTCACATATATATATATCAAATACTACCATATTACCAATATCCATGTAATTTTTTTTTTACCAAAATCAAGTCCATGCCCCTTTAAGAACCTATATTGTAAATTTCGACTAATTGTAACCAAACATAAAAGTCCACAAAAGGATGATACATGCAATATAGCACTGCCTTCACTTTCTGACGGTATTATGCACAAGCTGGTTACAGGTCCTAAAAACTCCTTTTCACTGAGAATGTCCCGATATCTGTTTGGATGTCCCTATATCTGTTTGGATGACAGTACCCCCATTTTCCTTGCCAGTCTCTCCCGTAGTGACAAAGCGGGGACCAGTTTCTTACTGCTGTCCTCCTCCACCTGTGCAGAGAAAGATTTATTCTGTCAATAACACGTTAATAATGTCAAAAACTGACCGTGACATATAACACCACACTAAATAGAAGGACTCACCCTGTTGATAACATGTTTGTTGATTAAACCTTCATCATTGAGGTAATAAAAGGAAATGCCATCATACCACCTAAAAAAAAACCAAACATCATCACTGGATGCAAACACAAAATTTCAAGATGAACTTAATCTTACAATTAAATGTAAATCTTTTCAAATACAACTAGAGTTGCAACAAGAGGACTGACAACCCATGGAGTACACTCAAAACTGGGTATATCTGAAAAACTCTATACTCTATTTAATTCCATGTAGTCATAATTTTTCAGATTATCATTTTTGGTTTGGTCCGTGGGAATGAAATTCCACTAGTTGCTAGTTGCATATGGATTACGTGAAATTAGCTTACATAATAATCCACTAGTATGAAATTACACAAATTTGAAGTGACCGTTGACTTCGCGGACATAAGTACCATGCAGTATTTAAACACCTTAGATGCAGTCCTGTAAATCTACGATTACACGCTAGAAGTGGGACGATCCCTCGGTGCACCGATAATCTACGATTACACGCTAGAGGTGGGACGATCCCTCGGTGCACCGATAATCTATGATTACACGCTAGAGGTGGGGCGATCCCTCGGTGCACCGATAATCTATGATTACACGATAGAGGTGGGACGATCCCTCGGTGCACCGATAATCTATGATTACACACTAGATGTGGGACAATCCCTCGGTGCACTGATAATCTATGATTACACGCTAGATGTGGGACAATCCCTCGATGCACTGATAATCTATGATTACACCCATCAGTGCACTGATAATCTATGATTACACACTAGAGGTGGGACAATCCATTGGTGCACCAATGCATTGCGATACTCATCTTGGCGATATATGCATTGATACACATGTCTATTAAATGATGATACCCATTATAGGCTCATAGCGTTTACCAAAAATATATGAATGTCACAAGTCGGGTATTTTCAGTTCACCTAGCAGAAAATGAAAGTAGCAAAAAAAACCAAAAACATAGAGGAATACATAACATTAACAAAACCGACTTGGAGCAAATTAGGGGTATGGGAGAGGTTTGACTTGCCAGTTTATGAAAGGGAAAACTGTGTAAGAAACATCAAATTTGTGAAGTTTTTGGAGCATGGTGATATTTACTTTATGCTAGTTAAGTAACTAGCTGAACCGAGTGATATTTTTTCTGTTTTGTTTTGAACTGAATAAATTTGAAATCCTTTTTCTAGTTTTTGTTGATATGCAAAGTATTGCAATATGTATCATATCATGTGTCAAGTATCTCATGATATGTATCGGATTGGCTAGAGAGGGTATCGTCCCACCCCTATTATAAGCCTTGCAATATTATTGTTCATACTAAATTTATTGTGTCAATTCTCTTTCCTGTGTTTATCAAAATTCTAAACTGTGCCTACAGACAGACAGACAGACGGTGAAAGAAAGGGAAGAACATGGTGATTCCAGTATATCATCTCCATACTGAAATCTTCAATTAATAAATCTGACATGAAATTGATGAACTATAAACAAAATGAAACTGTCATACGTAGCATCTTTTTCTAGGACTCTGTCGGGGAGTTTCGAAATCTTCCAAAACTTTCCATACACATTCAGGCGTTTGGCTGCGGCCAGTTGCTTCAACCCTAGAACCCTCCATCGAACTCGCACAAAATTCTCGTCCAAGTCACATGAGGTATTTAGTATGTTCATCCTGGTGTGAATAAATCGGAGCCCTGTCAGGGTCTGTAGGGTCCAAACTCGAGCTTTGTAGTGTTGAAGTCCACTGAAACAAGAACATACCCTCTAACAAGAGCATTCTCATTTGACTTGATAAATATATCTTTCTTTATTTACCACTTTTATTTCAAAGATTACTTAAAAGATCTAATCTCAGTGCATAAATTTCATCCTTAAATTGCTCCCATATTTTCAACACCTCTTGTCAGACACCTTGCCATATCGTAAACACACTCATATACACACAAACAAGATAAAAACACACAACCTCCATCCATGGCAGTGGTAAAAAATAATTCTGTAATAAATATTTAAAATGTTATGGCATAAACTCAAATAATAGATGTAAGAAAAAAAAATTAATGATAATAATTATATGGTTCCAGTTTCCTGACCCATCCTATTTTTTCTTTCTTTCTTTTTTTTTTTAACTCCGACTCTAATTTCTTTTAAAGATTGAGATCCAAATATTGTACTTAAATTATCTGCCCTTAGATAGCCTCAAAATGTTGATGATGCTGTGAAATTTAAGGTGTCAAAAAGTATGGACAATATAGCAGTAGTAAGTAACATTTACATTCAGAATCGTCAAATAGTCTCTAGAGTTACACACCTTTGTTCAGAAAAAAAATCTGACCTATCTATCTTATTTCTGAAAAGCATGTGTACACATAATGTTTTTGGCCTCACTACAAGAGCAATGCTATGGAACTATTGTAAGACGCTATGTTTATCAAGAATTTTCATACATACATACATGCAAATAATAAAATTTATTGTTTATTCACCAATCAAGGGCCCTCGGGAGGCATGTACAGGTTAACAAGCAATTAATTATAACAATGAAAATAAATTACAATCATTCAGAAGTAATAATATAATATGAATAACTATATATACTTACAGAGTGATCTCCCTTTTCCCCCGATAATTGTTCTCCAACACAATGTTGGGTGAATAAGCATCGAAAGACAGACCTACTTCAAAAATTGGAGGAAGCTGAAACAATAAACATTCAGTACTATTAAATGTATATAGTTACACTAATTCTCATTTATCTGTATTTTACTTTTACAACAACAAAAAAACAGTAGTCACTTTTAAAAATCTTAAAACTGTAATTAAGGGAGTGCTCATGTAATGTTCATAATTAGTTTTAAGTTTTGCCAGAAAGTGTCAGGTAATTTTTTAAAAAACATTTCTTTACAATTGTA